>NW_021823509.1:698412-763412 GCF_901001165.1 Salmo trutta | reverse complement strand
CAAGAACTATTTAGGGAAGAAGCAGTCAGCTGGTATTCTGTCTATAAGGGAGTGGCCAGCACAGTCACCGGATCTCAACCCTATTGAGCTGTTATGGGAGCAGCTTGACCGTATGGTACGTAAGAAGTGCCCATCAAGCCAATCCAACTTGTGGGAGGTGCTTCAGGAAGCATGGGGTGAAATCTCTTCAGATTACCTCAACAAATTGACAACTAGAATGCCAAAGGTCTACAAGGCAGTAATTACTGCAAATGGAAGATTCTTTGACGAAAGCAAAGTTTGAAGGACACAATTAATATTTCAATTATAAATCATTATTTATAACCTTGTCAACGTCTTGACTATATTTCTTATTCATTTTGCAACTCATTTCATGTATGTTTTCATGGAAAACAAGGACATTTGTAAGTGACCCCAAACTTTTGAACGGTAGTGTACATACTTTTGATCCCCAAAGGAAACATTAGGTTTGATATTGACAGATTCAGATACAGACACACGGATCCTCTGTCACTCACTTTCTAACTCGATGCTGTCGGCTCCTCTCTCCATGCCGATGAAGCCTCGGCCTCCTCCCCTCTCCCTCTACCTCACCCCCCTCCCCTACCACTACCCCTTCTGTCCCCTTACCCTTATGCCTTCTCCCTCCCTCCTCCCCCTCCCTCCTAACCCTCCTGTGCCTCCTCTTCTCATCCCCCACTCCTCCCTCGCTATAATGCGGTGACACACTCCTCCCCTCCTTCCCTTCTTTATGCCTACATCTCCTTCCATGTTCCCTTCTTTCTTCAATACCCTCCAGCGTCTGCAGGGACAATCTGCTCCCCCCGTGCCCCAGACGGGCCTCTCTCTCTGGGCCACTAACTCCCCTTGGTTCACCCCCCCTGTTTCTCTGATGGTAGCAGGCCTGGCGTCTGATGTATTCTTCAGCTCTCTGGTGGCCCAGGGTGTCCTGCGGGTCTAGAGGAGGCTCTCCGGGCCGGGTCTTGTTGGTGTTGTTGTTGCGGTTGTCCTGGGGATTGACCACCAGCGGACGGTCCAGGTGGGTCTTCATGTCCCCCGCACGATGGGGGTACGACACCTGGGGAGGGAGGGGGTTAAGGATGTTATCTTCTGAAACTGGATCAATAAGTTACTTTATATAGGCAAACAACAAGGTTAGAATCCTAACACGTGGACCTCAAGTTAAGATTCTTCCATAAATAAAGAAAACCCTATGTTTATTCTCTTTCTAACTCAAATCCTGTCTCCTTTCCTGGGCCCTACTCCTAGAACCAGAGATATACAGAGTTTAGCAAACAGTCTGCCATTTTGTCACCAAAGGTTCTAATTGTGGATGTAATTAGTGGGACATTTTTGGCACCAATAGCTACCAGTAATTTACCAAAGTTACCGGAAGAGTCTGTAATTTTGGTAATTAACAGGTAATCTATGGCAATCTACAGTAACTTTGGTCATTCAGACCTGAATAACTTAATAAAAAATGTATTCATATATTGTCCATAAGTTTCTAATGATAGACCATATGGTTCAAGAGAAAATAGCCTAGCTAATGGAAAAAGCACTTAATCAACAACGGCATTATTTTCAATTAACTCTGCAACTCTTCCAACTGTTGACTTTTTCACAACTGCCACCAGTTTTGCGGCAGAATATTTACAACAATGAAATACTGAAACAGTAAAATAAATAAAAGTCCATAAAGAAATATAGAAAGGATATTTTATGCTGAAACTCATATTAAACACAAATGGTATCCACTAAGTTGATTCTTTTTTTTTAGGACAATGTTTTACAGTTTAGTCATTCCATTTTTTTTTTTCAAATCATCTTATTTGATTATTTGATATATTTTACATGTGATAAGGCCACACAGAGTTAATTACAGAGTTAATTACAGACACCTGTGATCATCTGAAGGACCCCAAAGGGCCGCTAGATGTCTCGTGATAAATGACATCAAATCATTGGAAGTGACAGAAATTCTGGTAGTTTACTGGCAAAATTCAAAAGTTCCAGTAATATATCCTCCCTTTGCAACCATAGGCACCAATATGGTGTCTATTATAAACCATAGGCACCAATATGGTGTCTATTATAAACCATAAAAGGAAAGGAGATACCTAGTCAGTTGTGCAACTGAATGCATTCAACTGAAATGTGTCTTCCGCATTTAACCCAACCCCTCTGAATCAGAGGTACCAATATGGCGTCAATTATAAACCATAGGCACTAATATGGCGGCCATTATGAACCATAGGCACTAATATGGCGGCCATTATGAACCATAAATCTCAAGTTTGCCGAAATACTACATATATACACAGTTGACTCCTGATGATTGCCAACTCCATTGGAGTACATTACATTGCAGTTGATCAGTCTCAATTCGTGTACTGATACATTACATTATTGATTGCTCTGGATATTTAGGCACAGATTGCTACTAAGCACTTTGTGATGTAATTGCAAAAAGCGCTATACATTTTGATGCATTCTCCACTTTAGCACACAGTCCCAAAGCCATATAAAATATATACAAAATAAAATATATGTCATATATTTTTTGGACAAAATATTTGGCCTGACCAGGGAAAACACACATCCCCAGCACCAATAAGTCATGGATCATATATACCAGGATTGGACTGTATTTACACTACCGGTCAAAAGTTTTAGAACAACTACTCATTCAAGGGTTTTTCTCTATTTTTACTATTTTCCACATTGTAGAATAATAATAGTAGTGAATAATAGTGAAGACATCAAAACTATTACATTGACATTTACATTTAAGTCATTTAGCAGACGCTCTTATCCAGAGCGACTTACAAATTGGTGCATTCACCTTATGATATCCAGTGGAACAACCACTTTACAATAGTGCATCTAAATCTTTTAAGGGGGGGGGGGGGTTAGAAGGATTACTTTATCCTAGAAGGATTACTTTATCCTATTACTTTATAACTATGAATCATGTAGTAACCCAAAAAGTTTTAAACAAATCAAAATATATTTTATATTTGAGATTCTTCAAATAGCTACCCTTTGCCTTGATGACAACTTTGCACACTCTTGGCATTCTCTCAACCAGCTTCATCTGGAATGCTTTTCCAACAGTCTTGAAGTAGTTCCCACATATGCTGAGCACTCGTTGGCTGCTTTTCCTTCACTCTGCGGTCCGACTCATCCCAAACCACCTCAATTTGGTTGAGGTCGAGGGATTGTGGAGGCCAGGTCATCTGATGCAGCACTCCATCACTCTCCTTCCTATTAAAATAGCCCTTACACTGCCTGGAGCTGTGTTAGGTCATTGTCCTGTCAAAAAACAAATGATAGTCCCACTAAGTCCAAACCAGATGGGATGGCGTATCGCTGCAGAATGCTGTGGTAGCCATGCTGGTTAAGTGTGCCTTGAATTCTAAATAAATCACAGACAGTGTCACCAGCAAAGCACCCCCACACCATAACACCTCCTACTCCATGCTTTACGGTGGGAAATACACATGCGCATATCATCCGTCTAATGTCTAATGTCCATTGCTCGCGTTTCTTGGCCAAAACTGGTCTCTTCTTCTTATTGGTGTCCTTTAGTAGTGGTTTCTTTGCAGCAATTTGACCATGAAGGGCTGGTTCACTCATTCTCCTCTGAACAGTTGATGTTGAGATGTGTCTGTTACTTGAACTCTGTGAAGCATTTATTTGGGCTGCAATTTCTGAGGCTGGTAACTCAAATGAACTTATCCTCTGCAGCAGAGGTAACTCTAAATCTGTCCTGCCCCTGAGCAAGGCAGTTAACCCACTGTTCCCCGGGCGCCGAAGACGTGGATGTGCATTAAGGCAGCCCCTTGCACCTCTCTGATTCAGAGGGGTTGGGTTAAATGCGGAAGACACATTTCAGTTGAATGCATTCAGTTGTACAACTGACTAGGTATCCCTCTTTCCCTTTCTCTAATGAACTTATCCTCTGTAGCAGAGGTAACTCTGGCTCTTCCTTTCCTGTGGCGGTCCTCATGAGAGCCAGTTTCATCATAGCGCTTGATGGTTTTTGCAACTGCACTTGCAGAAACTTTCAAAGTTCTTGACATTTTCCGTATTGACTGACTTTCATGTCTTTAAGTTATGATGGACTGCTTATTTCAGCTGTTCTTGCCATAATATGGACTTAGTCTTTTACCAAATAGGGCTATCTTCTGAAAACCTTGTCACAACCTTGTCACAACACAAGTGATTGGCTCAAACGCATTAAGAAGGAAAGAAATTCCACAAATGAACTTTTAAGAAGGCACACCTGTTAATTGAAATGCATTCCAGGTGACTGCCTCATGAAGCTGGTTGAGCGAATGCCAAGAGTGTGCAAAGCTGTCATCAAGGCAAAGGGTGGCTATTTGAAGAATCTCAAATATTAAATATATTTTGATTTGTTTAACACTTTTTTGGTTACTGCATGATTCCATATGTGTTATTTCATAGTGTTGATGTCTTCACTATTATTCACTACTATTATTATTCTACAATGTAGAAAATAGTAAAAATAAAGAAAAACCCTTGAATGAGTAGTTGTTCTAAAACTTTGGACCAGTAGTGTATATACACAGTATATGTTTATCTGAGGCTCTATGGGTAACATTTTACATTACAGTGTCGTTATTACTGTGTAATCATTCAGTACAGTACTACAATTATAGTTACTATTTTTTACACTACATTTACACTGTACGATTGCAGTTACTGTTGAAGTTACACTGTACTTACATGCATAACTGGACAGTAATATAGGACTGTGAAGTGTCCCCGTTTTATTGTCTCTCACCTCTCCCTCCTCTTCTCCCCTGACCTTCCAGTCCTCCATGTCTCTCACCTCTCCCTCCCCCTCTCCCCTGACCTTCCAGTCCTCCGTGTCTCTCACCTCTCCCTCCCCCTCTCCCCTGACCTTCCAGTCCTCCATGTCTCTCACCTCTCCCTCCCCCTCTCCCCTGACCTTCCAGTCCTCCGTGTCTCTCACCTCTCCCTCCCCCCTCTCCCCTGATCTTCCAGTCCTCCATGTCTCTCACCTCTCCCTCCCCCTCTCCCCTGACCTTCCAGTCCTCCATGTCTCTCACCTCTCCCTCCCCCTCTCCCCTGACCTTCCAGTCCTCCGTGTCTCTCACCTCTCCCTCCCCCTCTCCCCTGATCTTCCAGTCCTCCGTGTCTCTCACCTCTCCCTCCCCCTCTCCCCTGATCTTCCAGTCCTCCGTGTCTCTCACCTCTCCCTCCCCCTCTCCCCTGATCTTCCAGTCCTCCGTGTCTCTCACCTCTCCCTCCCCCTCTCCCCTGACCTTCCAGTCCTCCGTGTCTCTCACCTCTCCCTCCCCCTCTCCCCTGACCTTCCAGTCCTCCGTGTCCATCTCGTTGTACAGGGCCTCTCTGCTGGTCATCAGGTTCTGTCTCCTTATCTCACTGGTCCTCTGTTCCCACACTGATTTACCACCAGCCTTATTATTCTTCTGCTGCTCCTTACTGTGGGGAGAGATAGGGGAGAGAAAAAAGAAAGAAAATAAGAAAGAAAGAAATAAAGAAAGAGAGAGAGGGAAGTGTAGAAGAAGATATGGAGAGGAAGAGAGGGATAAGAAAGAAGAGAAGGGGATCAGTTGTGAATGTTGCTAGAAGAGATAGAAGAGATAACTAGATGTTTTTTTTCTCCCAGCCATGATATCATAGACCCAACAGCAGACAGACAGCCAGTGAGAAGAGTCCCTGTAGCCCACATAGGAATAAACTGCAGAGGTGGATGTGATGATGATGATTACGATGATGATGAAGATGATTATGATGGAAGTGCCAACACATCGACAGATACCTCAAATTAAGGTATTTTTTACACATAAATTGTGTATTACAAGATTTTGTTGAATAAACATTTTTGTTAGTTGACGTTTTAAACCACATTCTTTTACCAACATTATATCAACAAAATCTCAAACAGTTTGTTTCAATGTATACAAACGATTCCATTATTGCGAGACAAAGACAGAGACAAAGACATAGCCATGGACTTTTGAGAAGGTAGGAGGTGAAATGTGTTACAGCCGTCAGCCCCCCCTCAACTGCACCCCCACCCCCGGTCCCCTCCCAAATGACCCCTCCTGTACTTCCCCTCAAGCTTCTCACTAACACCACTTACCTCCAACGATTCAGATAGTTCAGATCATTCTAGACGTGAATGAACTGACAAATCCTCATAGAAAAGAATGGTCAGTTTTCAATTCAAATATGACATTTCAATTCATCCTTTTGAATCTACTGAATTGAAACTGGAATTGACCCCAACGACCCCAGCTAGCCAGCTTATCACACCTACTAACAAAATGACAGCCAGCCAGAGGTGAACAAACAAACACCAAAACAAGGATCAGGAATTAGGATTGGCAAAACCCAAAAACGTTCCCAAAGTTCCCAGGTTTTCCAAAAACCCCAACTGGAATATTCCAACTGGAAATTATTTTTTCTTAATTTTTTTACCCCCGGAAGTCTTTCGAATTTTGCAACCCTAATCATGAAACAGCACGGAAAGACAGACTGAAAAAACTACACTAACAAAAGAACGACACAAACAAAAAAATAAAGGAAAAACAACATCAGAAAAGGATGGATGAGGAAAGGATAAAATAAAAAGTAAAAAATAAAAAAGTAAAAGCGTAAAATGAGATAAACGAGTAAATACCAGTCAAGCACATTCTCTGTGGCATCGATACGCTCAGTTTTTGTTACTGTCACTCTGAAGAGGAGACAAGGAGGGAGGGAGCGACACAACCAACATAAAAACAACGCCGCCACGACCTTCCTCCCACCACTTCTACCGTACACAACGTTTATATACAACCTTCTCACAACATTTCCTTTTTTCTTTCTGTCCACAACGTTTCCACAACGTTGAGAAGAGTGAGTGTGCTCAGAGTGTTGTTAGTGTAATGAGAAATAGGGGTGTTAGGAATAGGGTTAGTAAGGTGAATCGGATAAAAACAATGTCCTCCCTCCACCTCTACTATATACAACGTTTATACAACGTTCGCAAGATTGAGTCCTGGCTGTTAGTGTAAGAAGATGTGGCAAACCTTCTCACAACATTTACAGAACCTTCAGACAACCTTTAGATAACATTTAGAAGAGTGAGTTAGTGTGTTCGTGTAGGAAGAAGGGAAGGGGGGGGGGGTTGGAGTAGGGTTAGTTACCGGTAGGTGGCGTGTATAAAAACAGCGCTGCTACAACCTTCCCATGTTTAAATAACCTTTAGACTTGGGTTGTCATGATACCAGTCACACAAGCAAACAAAACATAAAGCGGACTTCAATCCAAATCAAATAAAAGTGAAATGCTTACTTACAAGCCCCTAACCAACAATGCAGTTTAAAAAATATGAATAAGAAATAAAAGTTACAAGTAGTTAAAGAGCAGTGTGCGGCGGCACCGGTAAGTCAAGGTCATTTTTAATTTTTAATTTATTTAATTGGCAAGTCAGTTAAGAACAAATTCTTATTTTCAATGATGGCCTAGGAACAGTGGGTTAACTGCCTTGATCAGGGGCAGAACAACAGATTATTATTTTATTTTCATTTTTTTTACCCTGTCAGCTCGAGGATTCGATACAAGTCCAACGCTCTAACCACTAGGCTACCTGATGCCCCATATGTACATGTAGGTAGAGTTATTAAAGTGACTATGCATAGATAATAACAGAGAGTAGCAGCGGCGTAAAGGGGGGGGGGCAATGCAAATAGTCTGGGTAGCCATTTGATTAGATGTTCAGGAGTCTTGTGGATTGGGGGTAGAAGCTGTTTAGAAGCCTCTTGGACCTAGACTTGGCGCTCCGGTACCGCTTGCCGTGCGGTAGCAGAGAGAACGGTCTATGACTAGGGTGGCTGGAGTCTTTGACAATTTTTAGGGCCTTCCTCTGACACCGCCTGGTATATAAGTCCTGGATGGCAGGAAGCTTGGCCCCAGTGACATACTGGGCCGTACACACTACCCTCTGTAGTGCCTTGCGGTCTGGAAGCCGAGCAGTTGCCATTCCAGGCAGTGATGCAACCAGTCAGGATGCTCTCGATGGTGCAGCTGTAGAACCTTTTGAGGATTTTGAGGATCTGAGGACCCATGCCAAATCTTTTCGGTCTCCTGAGGGGGAATAGGTTTTGTTGTGCCCCGTCGATGAGAATGGGAGCGTGCTCAGTCCTCCTTTTCTTGTAGTCCACAATCATCTCCTTTGTCTTGATCACATTGAGGGAGAGGTTGTTGTCCTGGCACCACACAGCCAGGTCTCTGACCTCCTCCCAAAATGCTGTCTCGTCATTGTCGGTGATCAGGCCTACCGCTGTTGTGTCATCTGCAAACTTAATGATGTTGTTCGAGTCGTGCCTGGCCGTGCAGTCATGAGTGAACAGGGAGTACAAGAGGGGACTGAGCACACACACCTGAGGGGCCCCCGTGTTGAGGATCAGTGTGGCGGATGTGTTGTTACCTACCCTTACCACCTGGGGGTGGCCCGTCAGGAAGTCCAGGATCCAGTTGCAGAGGGAGGTGTTTAGTCCCAGGGTCCTTAGCTTAGTGATGAGCTTTGAGGGCACTATGGTGTTGAACGCTGAGCTGTAGTCAATGAACAGCATTCTCACATATGTGTTCCTTTTGTTCAGGTGGGAAAGGGCAGTGTGGAGTGCAATAGAGATTGCATAATCTCTGGATCTGTTAGGGCGGTATGCAAACTGGAGTGGGTCTATTGTTTCTGGGATAATGGTGTTGATGTGAGCCATGACCAGCCTTTCAAAGCACTTCATGGCTACAGACGTGAGTGCTACGGGTCGGTAGTCATTTAGGAAGGTTACCTTAGTGTTCTTGGGCACAGGGACTATGGTGGTCTGTTTAACATATGTTGGTATTATAGACTTGGACAGGGAGAGGTTGAAAATGTCAGTAAAGACACTTGCCAGTTGGTCAGCGCATGCTCGCAGTACACATCCTGGTAATCCATCTGGCCCTGCGGCCTTGTGAATGTTGACCTGTTTAAAGGTCTTACTCACATTGGCTGCGGGGGGCGAGATCACACAGTCGTCCAGAACAGTTGGTGCTCTCATGCATGTTTCAGTGTTATTTCCCTCGAAGTGAGCATAGAAGTAGTTTAGCTCGTCTGGTAGGCTTGTGTTACTGGACAGCTCTAGGCTGTGCTTCCCTTTGTAGTCTGAAATGGTTTTCAAGTCCTGCCACATTCGACGAGTGTCGGAGCCGGTGTAGTACGATTTGATCTTAGTCCTGTATTGACGCTTTGCTTATTTGATGGTTCGTCAGAGGGCATAGTGGGATTTCTTCTAAGCTTCCAGGTTAGAGTCCCGCTCCTTGAAAGCGGCAGCTCTAGCCTTTAACTCAGTGCGGATGTTGCCTGTAATCCATGGCTTCTGGTTGGGGTATGTACATACGGTCACTGTGGGGACGACGTCATCGATGCACTTATTGAGGAAGCCAATGACTGATGTGGTGTACTCCTCAATGCCATTGGAAGAATCCCGGAAAATATTCCAGTCTGGGCTAGCAAAAAAGTCCTGTAGCTTAGCATCTGCTTCATCTGACCATTTTTTTATTGAACGAGTCACTGGTGCTTCCTGCTTTAATTTTTGCTTGTAAGCAGGAATCAGGAGGATAGAGTTATGGTCAGGTTTGCCAAATGGAGGGCGAGGGAGAGCTTTGTACTTGTCTCTGTGTGTGGAGTAAAGGTGGTCTAGAGTTTTTTTCCCTCTGGTTGCACATTTAACATGCTGGTAGAAATGAGGTAAAACAAATGTAAGTTTCTCATGTTGGAAACAAACAGCCGTACGATGTCACCCAGAGTCACATGTTTATATTCCAAGCTATAGCACACTATATTTTACTTCCTGCCATGGAAAATCAGGTGTCGTAGTATTGCTATACTGTTACTGTGACAACATTTAGAAGAGAGCTTGGAAGGGGTTAGTTGTTGGAGTAACGTGTTTGTGCCTCTGTTTAAATCACCACCACAAAGTCAAAGACATTAGTATCTCATGTATGGCACCTTAAATGTATGTGTCTATGGCTGCATTTACACAGGCAGCTCAATTCCAATCTTTTGACCAAAAGAGCTGATCTGATTTGTCAAAAGATCAGAATTGGGCTGCCTGTGTAAATGCAGCCTGTAATATTGTGTAACATGAAGTCTTGATAAACAGTATCTTAATACAGTATTGTTAATATATAGCAGGGAAATGTACACACACTCTCTCTCCTCCTTCCCCTCCCCTACGTCCTCTAAGACATGACTATTGTTCTCCGTGTAAAAAACCACTAAGACAGGCACAGAGTACCGGGTAAGGACTTTTTATAAAGGGCTGGAGGGGCTTTTGTAAAATCTGCTTCTCCTTGCAGAAACAGCAGACAATGGAACACACACACACACACACAAAAGGGCACATCAAACATTTCAAAGGGCCACAGAATTTCAGTAGAAACTATTTCCTTTTCCTGTCACTGTCTTTGATGATAAGAAGATGCCATTCTTCTGGCTGTAGTCTGTCTTTGCCCGCTGCGTTGCCGAGTAGCCACGTAGCTCGTTTCCATTGACTCTGAATGGAATTAGGGTGGAATTACGTTTTAGTGCACTCACTGTCAAATTTGATGATGCTTCAGACGTTTTTTTTTATGGGACCTTGCCACTCCTCGAAGCTCAAACTAGTATATTTAACCATGCTTCCATCTCATAACTAGTATAGTGTATTTAACCTCCTTCTCATAATTACTGTAATGCATTTAACCTTGTACCTCTCTTGATGATAACTGTGATTAAAGTTGAAGAAGCCTAGGTCAGTGGCTACGGAGATTTAGGTCGAGTGGGAGATGGCGTGTGCGCCAGATTGAGTCTTGAAGTGTGTGTCGGTCAGATTGAGTAGAGTAATGGAGTGTACATTAGACTGAGTACTGTGTGTGTGTGTGTGTGTGTGTGTGTGTGTGTGTGTGTGTGTGTGTGTGTGTGTGTGTGTGTGTGTGTGTGTGTGTGTGTGTAATATAGATATAATATAGATGGAATATAGATAGATAGATAGATAGATAGCCTTATTCTAAAATGTATTACGTTGTTTTTTCCCTCATCAATCTAGAAACAATACCCCATAATGACAAAGCAAAAACAGGTTTTTATACATTTTTGCAAATATATATATAAAAAAAGTAAATATCAAATGTACATCAGTATTCAGACCCTTTACTCAGTAGTTTGTTGAAGCACCTTTGGCAGCGATTACAGCCTTGAGTCTTCTTGGGTTTGACAACAAGTTTGGCACACCTGTATTTGGGGAGTTTCTCCCATTAATCTCTGCAGATCCTCTCAATCTGCACAGCTATTTTCAGGTCTCTCCAGAGATGTTCGATCGGGTTCAAGTCCGGGCTCTGACTGGGCCACTCAATGACATTCAGAGACTTGTCCTGAAGCCACTCCTGCGTATGCTTAGGGTCGTTGTCCTGTTGGAAGGTGAACCTTTGCCCCTGTCTGAGGTCCTGAGCCTCCTGGAGCAGGTTTTCATCAAGGATCTCTCTGTAATTTGCTCCGTTCATCTTTCCCTCGATCCTGACTAGTCTCCCATGCTTCACCATGGGGATGGTGCCAGGTTTCCTCCACACGTGGTGCTTGGCATTGAGGCTAAAGAGTTCAATCTTGATTTCATCAGACCAGAGAATCTTGTTTCTCATGGTCTGAGAATCTTTAGGTGCCTTTAGGCAAACTCCAAGCATTCTGTCGTGTCTTTTACTGAGGATTGGCTTCCATCTGGCCACTCTACCATAAAGGCCTGAGTGCTGCAGAGATGGTTGTCCTTCTGGAAGGTTCTCCCATCTCCACAGAGGAACTCTGGAGCTCTGTCAGAGTGGCCATCGGGTTCTTGGTCACCTCCCTGACCAAGGCCCTTCTCCCCTGATTTGCTCAGTTTGGCCGGGAGGCCAGCTCTAGGAAGAGTCTTGGTGGTTCTAAACTTCTTCCATTTAAGAATAATGGAGGCCACTGTGTTCTTGGTGACCTTCAATGCTGAAGAAATTGTTTGGAACCCTTCCCCAGATCTGTGCCTCGGCACAGTCCTGACTCGGAGCTCTACGGAAAATTCCTTTGACCTCACGGCTTGTTTTTTTTGCTCTGACATGCACTGTCAACTGTGGGACCATATATAGACAAGTGTGTGCCTTTCCATATCATGTCCAATCAATTTAATTTACCACAGGCGGACTCCAATCAAGTTGTAGAAACATCAAGCATGATAAATGGAAACAGGATGCACCTGATCTCAATTTTGAGTCTCATAGCAAAGGGTCTGAATACTTACTTTTTCACATTTCTTACATTACAGCCTTGTTGTAAAATTGATTTAAAAAAATAATCCTAATCAATCTACACACAACATTAGGATACTTTTTTAAAATCCATTTTAGAACAAGGCTGTAATGTAAGAAATGTGAAAAAAGTAAAGGATCTGAATACTTTCCGAATGCACTGTAGATAGATAGATAGATAGATAGATAGATAGATAGATAGATGTGTACTCTACTCACGCAGCGATGGAGAGGTTAGCGGCAGACAGAGGACTAACTTCAGCCACCTCCTTGGCCTTCTGCAGGGTTGTCTTGGCATTAGCTGCCTCTTCTTGCTCCTCCTCATCCTGGAGAGAGAGAGAGAGAGAGAGCGAGAGAGCGAGAGAGAGAGAGAGAGGAGGAGAGAGAGAGAGAGAGAGAGAGAGAGAGGAGGAGGAGAGGAGAGAGAGAGAGAGAGGGGAGGGAGGGTGAGAGAGAGAGAGGGAGAGAGAGAGAGAGAGGGAGGGAGGGTGAGAGAGGGAGGGAGAGGGAAGGAGAAATAAACAGAGGAAGAGAGGGAGAGAGAGGGAGGGAGAGAGAGGGAGGGAGAGGGAAGGAGAAATAAACAGAGGAAGAGAGGGAGAGAGAGGGAGAGAAATAAATAGAGATAAAGAAAGTGAGAGAGAGAAAGCGAGAAAGAAAAGAAAGAAAGAGCGAGAGAGAGAGAAAGAGAGAGAAAGAGAGAGCATTAGCCATATGAAATAGACCTTATTCAGTCTGTATGTTCTAACCATTGACAGCTAGTGGGGTGTAGAACGTTAGTCAATTAACAATGGCCGCCGTCTGAATAAGGTCTATAACCTGGTCCAGTCAGTAGTAGACAGGCTCAGTAGAAGAGTAATACAGTACAGTATAATTCCCCAAATTCCATTGTTTTCCAGAAACCCTTGTCGGAAATTCCTGTAATTAGGGGGGCATAAGCAGGAAATCCAGGAATCCTGGAAAACCCTGGGAATTTGGAGAAAGTTACCGGAATTGTGCAACCCTAGTAACATAATCGCCATGTGATGTACAGTAAGGACAGCTCTAGGATCAGCTTGCCATCCCCAAATCCTAACCTTAACGTTATTGGGGGAAACGCAAAAACTGACCCAAGATCAGCATAGAGTATAAGGATAACTTCACCCATACAGTCATAGCCAGGTTATGTACAGTTATAGCCAGGTTATGTACAGTAAGGTATAATGTGGTCCAGTACCTTGGTCAACTCCTGAGCATTGGCCAGATTGTCCACGGCGATAGCTAAGAACACATTCAGCAGGGTGTCTGAGAGCAGGGGCTTAAGGAACCGAAAGGACCAACTCAGAAACATTGTGACACAAGTCATGACATTGTGATGAGTATCTGTTTCCTCTGTGTTCCTCTAGAATGTCTGTACGTGTGTTTTTACGTGTCGCGTTACACACACACACACACACACACCATAGAGAGACTTCAGTTGTACTATGTGTGTGTTTGTGTATGCATTTATATGTGTGTGTGTGTGTGTGTGTGGTGCGTGTGCGTGTGTATGCATTTCTGTGTGTCTCTGTGTGTATGTGTGTGTTTATGTGTGTATCAGCGTAGACCTGTGTGCGTGTGTGTGAGTCAGCATAGAGCCATGGTCATCAGGATACAGTTGCCGAAGAGTGTGAGCACTATGAAGAAGACGGAGTAGGCCATTCCACCGTTTACTCCTCCCTGAGACTTGATCCCATCATACATCACCATGTTCCAGTCTTCACCCGTCAGGATCTGAATACACACACACACGCGCGCACGCACACACACACACACACACACACACACACACACACACCCGCACGCGCACACACACACACCCACACACCCACACGCGCGCACGCACACACACACACACACACACACACACACACACACACACACACACACACACACGCGCACGCACACACACGCACGCACGCACGACAGCACGCACACACACACACACAGATCATCATACATGACACATGTCATATCTGTGCAGTTTCCATATGACACACGGCACAGTAAAACACTAGTGTTGAGCCATTTGCATGTGCGCACACTCACGGGAGAAAAATACAAGATGTTACCACACACGTAATCAACGCACAAAGCGTGTTCACACAATGTTCACACAACGTGAGTCCAGCTATTCAGAGAAACCCAATAGGAGAACTAAATATAATAAGAAACAAGTCCTACGAGTCAGAGACTGGAACAGCCAATCAAATCTAGAAACAGGATGTGAACACAATGACCAGAGTGCTGTACTACCGTGTCAAAAGCACAGAGAGCAGGTGTTTGGTATGAGACAGAACCTGGGCCCTTTCACATCCCCCTGTGTGATCCCAATCCTGGGGCGTTTGGTACCCCGATTCACTCTAGTAGGCATGTGTAATACCTGGCTGTAGCGAATCCTGGCCCTGCGTGAGTAGCGGGTCTAAGATGCAGGACCAGTGGACCTACCAGGTATTGTAATGCAGCAGCGCGAGTCGCGTGGCATTTTTTCCCCTGTTGTAAACAGACTAACTCGCTGACGTCATGTAAAATATGCATGTTTCTAATCGCGCCCTCAAAACGGTTCTTTTCAGGTCTTGGGAAAGCAAAACATGTTATGTAGATTTCTCACAAACGCTCCAGGAAACCGAACCAGGTAACCAAATTTCATATGTGAAAACGCCCTGTATCACCAAAGAATGGTCCAATGTCTGACCTGAAATACTGTCATTATAGCTGCAGGAAAGGTGTCAAAGTTGGTGGCCGGCGTGCCACCTTCAAAGTTGAATCTGGAAGGGAGAAAGAGAGCGGGAGAAAGAGAGAGGGGGAGAGAGGGACAAAGGGAGAGAGAGGAGCGAGCGAGAGAGAAGTGCGAGACATTATGATATATCATGGATACGTCCGGACAGATCCACACAGAAGGAAGTCCATTGTGAGTTGACAGTTCCTCAAGTCTCTCTCTCCACGCCATGAAGTCCATCATCAGTTTATGCGTGTGTGTGTATTACATTTTACATTTCAGTCATTTAACAGATGTTCTTATCCAGAGCGACTTACAGGAGCAATTAGGGTTAAGTGCCTTGCTCAAGGGAACATCAACATATTTTTCACCTAGTCCGCCTGGGGATTCGAACCAGCAACCTTTGGGTTACTGGCCCAATGTCTACCTGCCTCCCATTGTCTATGAATGTGTGTGTGTGGGTGTGTACGTAACAGCCCTTGGATTCCTGTGTGTATGTGTGTGTGTGTGTGTGTATGTGTGTGTGTGTGTGTGTGTGTGTGTGTGTGTGTGTGTGTGTGTGTGTGTGTGTGTGTGTGTGTGTGTGTGTGTGTGTGTGTCGGCGTGGGTGTGAACCTGTGTGTGTGTATGTGTGTATGTACTGACTGTCCACCGAAGAGCTGCATGCCCAAAAGGGCAAAGACGACAATGAAGAGGAAGAGGAGGAAGAGCAAACTGATGATGGACTTCATAGAGTTGAGTAATGATACCACCAAGTTACGTAGAGGGGCCCAGTACCTAGGGAGAGAGGGATGAGGACAGAGGATGAGAAAGAGGGGGAGGGAGAGAGAGAGAGAGAGAGAGAGAGAGAGAGAGAGAAAGGAAGGGAAGAGAGAGGTTAGTGGACAGGCATAAAAAAACATCAAGACATCAAAACCACTTTTATGTCAAACTGGCTAGGTCAGAGAAAGAGAAGAAAGCAAGGGAGGAAAAGAGACAAATGCAGACAGTAGTGATGGCCGACTGGAAAATAGAAACAGAGAGAAAATGACAAAGTCAGAAGAAGAGAGAAGAGAAAAGGATGGAGAAAGGCTGATGATGCAACTAGCCTGTAGCAGTGGTGAAACACAGAATCCCTTGGTGACTGAAGATGCCAAACAACGCTGTGTGTGAGACTCACTTGGTGACTTTGAAGATCCTGAGCAGTCGGAGGGCTCTTAACACACTGATGCCAAACGATGTCCCTGGCTTAATGACCGCGTATATCACCTCAAATATACTGCCCACGATCACCTAACACACACACACACACACACACATCACATGTATTCATGTGGATTAGAACACACATAAAGTGAATTGACTGGTCCTGAATGATAAAAACAAAAAAGTATCGTCACTTCATAGTCAATATAGTTCAGCTAGTGCCAATGAAATGATTTTCAGCTTCAGATGCACATTAACAACAGTAGTAGAAGCTATAGTAGTAGTATGCTGGTGGTATAGTAGTAATATAGTAGTAGTATACTGGTGGTATAGTAGTAGTATAGTAGTAATATAGTAGTAGTATACTGGTGGTATAGTAGTAGTATAGTAGTAGTATACTGGTGGTATAGTAGCAGTATAGTAGTAATATAGTAGTAGTATACTGGTGGTATAGTAGTAATATAGTAGTAATATAGTAGTAGTATACTGGTGGTATAGTAGTAGTATAGTAGTAGTATACTGGTGGTATAGTAGCAGTATAGTAGTAATATAGTAGTAGTATACTTGTGGTATAGTAGTAATATAGTAGTAATATAGTAGTAGTATACTGGTGGTATAGTAGTAATATAGTAGTAGTATACTGGTGGTATAGTAGCAGTATAGTAGTAATATAGTAGTAGTATACTGGTGGTATAGTAGTAATATAGTAGTAATATAGTAGTATAGTTGTAGAACAGTAGTCGTGTAGTAGTAGTAATTTCGTAATATAGTTGTAGAATAGTAGTAGTGTAGTAGTATTAATTTAGTAATATAATAGTAGAATAGTAGTAATATAGTAGTGGTATAGTAGTAGAATAGTAGTAATATAGTAGTGGTATAGTAGTAGAATAGTAGTAATATAGTAGTAACAGGAGTAACAGCTCTACTCACAACACAGTCAAAGCAGTTGAAGGAGGAGTTGAAGTAGGGCCTTGTCCCCAAGCCATACATCTTAATACACATCTCTGACATGAACAGGCCCAGGAATATAAACTCTGCATAGACTGGAGAGAGAGAGAGAGAGAGAGAGAGAGAGAGAGAGAGAGAGAGAGAGAGAGAGAGAGACAGAGAGAGAGAGAGAGACAGAGAGAGAGAGACAGAGAGAGAGAGAGAGAGAGAGAGGAGAGAGAGAGAGAGAGAGAGAGAGGAGAGAGAGAGAGAGAGATGAGGAGAGAAGGGGGGATTTAGATGGAGAGAAAGAGAAAGTGGGTAGAGAAGGAAGAAGGGAAGAGATAGAGAATCAGGTTAGATGACTGGAGATCGATAATGACATTAGCTAGTCTATGATGGCAGACTGCTGTGATGATAACTCTACATGATTAATAGACTTCATCAGCTAGACATCTTATGGAAATTAGACTGGACACTAGCCATGCATAATCACTTCAGTTCAGGAAGTGTGTGTGAGACTCACAGAGAAAGGCGGACAGCATCTCAGGCCTGGTCGTAGTGCACATTGTGTAGAGGTAAGGTGTGTGTGTGATCATGGAGAGTGTGGGTGTGTTTGCATGTGCGTGTTTTCATGTGTGTGTGCATGTACATCTACTCACAGAGAAAGTCGGAGAGGATCTCAGGCTGTTCATAGTGTACCACTGCCACACACATGGTGTTGAGGCCCACCAGACTCAGTACGGTCCAGTAGAAGGCCTGAGTCTTCACCATCTTACGGATGAAGAACCGGATCCGCCGCTCGTTCCTATTGTAGTTGGACCCATCCTGTAGACTACCTCGGCCAAACGGGTCTCCTAGAAGATGATGAAGAGTTATAGATCGGTCATTCGCCTTGAAAGCAGCATTTGATAAGCGGTAGATCCATTTTGCTATTTCTATGCTAAGTATTTTTACTTTTGATTTTGTTTGTCATACTGTATGTATCACTTTATATTTATTTTAAATGTGTATTTTGTTGTTAATTCTTGTGTTTTTTTTATATACATGAAATATGTAGTGTATCAAATAATTCTGCATCGCTGCCATTAATAAATCATTTTAAGTTCATTGAACTTCGGCCTAACTTTTTAAGTTAAGTTGGAACAACAATTTGTGTAGTTGATTTTTGGCCACTTTAAATGTCAACTTTACACTTCTACAAAAAGTTGAGTGAACTCAAAAACTGTATGGAACTAGTTACTAAAATATCTTGAGTTGGGCCACCTTGATTTAACATGTTTATTATTCTTTTTTTGAATATCGCTAGCAACAACAGAATAAAAACATTTAGATTTACATACCTACAATAGGAGCAACAACAGAATAAACACATTTTGAATTGCATACCTACAGTAGGAAAATATTAGAATATCTTCTTTCTAATGATGTGAAATGTATTTCTCAACTCCTAATATTGAGCAAATTATACTCACTGAAGTCTCTGACATAGACTTTGAAAAAGCCCCCGCAAACAGTCAAGTGCCGCTGACTGATGGTAAAAGCGTTTTTGACTTGAACATACATTTTTGCCAAGACTTTGCTAACTTTTGTTTAACCAGCTAAACAGCTGCTTTTAGTGAAAACGTGTTTGGAGTTACCTTTCTAGCTAATAGCCTGTGTTATAGTTTACACTTCCTCCAATTATAATGTGGGGAGGTCAAAATAATGAAAAGATCTACCAAATCTATTCATATTAAAATGTTGATTAGTTCACTTTGCCATAATCATTCACCTGATAAGAAAAGGCATGATACATTTATTTTTGCTAACGTATGATGGGGGTCCCTGGGTCGCCGGTTGCCTGGGAGGGGGCGCGTGAGCAAGAAAAGGTTGAAGATCCCTGTTTTACACTGTAATGCTTCTTCATTAAATGATTATGATATTATAAATAATTGTGGAATAAAAACCATTAGCTCCACCGTCTTCCCCCTCCTCTGGATTCAGCAGCTCTTTCTTGTTCTTGGTCTTGACGGTACCTGGAGGATATAGAAAGATAGAAATGTTCCAATCTCTCTCTCTCTTTCTCTCTCTCTCTTAGACACACACACTCATTCTCTCTCTCGGTATCACAAACAAGGTTTCCATCCAACCTTTTTATGTGACTAAAGTACATATCGGATTTCCATCATGACAGGCCTGATGGAAACCGAACATTCTTCGCCAAACTTTCCAAATGTCGACAAAACAAAATACGCAAGACAAGGTGGGATCTTTTTGTGCCAGTAAAATGAATTATGCGAGAAATGGCGGTGGAAACCCTTTTATGCGCAAATATTGATATAATAAGCATCATATCGTAAAGTTGGAGTCACGCGATGACATGTTGTGTGGTCCTCCCACTACGACTCGTCAGGAAAGCACGCAGTTTATTAGGCTCCAGATGAAAGACAGTGTTGTGAAAGTCACAGGAGGCTGGTGGCACCTTCATTAGGGAGGACGGGCTCGTTTTAATGACTGGAGCAGAATTCGTGGAACGGTAACAAATACATCAAACACATGGTTTCCATGTGTTTGATGCCATTTTATCTCCTCCTTTCCGGCCATTATTATGAGCCGTTCTGTGGTGAAAGTGCAACATGATAAGCTTGATGTTCCTTTCCAGTTAATATTGAGGGTCTTATTCTGGTGACATGGTAATCGATGCTTGGCTGCCATTTGACAAATAAAAATAATCTTGCTCCGTTTTATGGGCTCCTAACCAACTGTACTATTTTGTTTGTTTTGTGTGTGTGTGTAACTCATTTGGTACATAATGTTGCTGGTACATAATGTTGCTGCTACTGTCTCTAATGACCGAAAAGAGCTTCTGGACATCAGAACAGCGATTACTCACCTCGAACTGGACAAAGATTTTTTATTTAATGAGTCGGACGCTGCTTTGTCGAGACAAGGCCCAAATCCCCATCATCAGCGTGAAGACAAAATGGAGAAAAAGGGGGAGGAGGGCTGGGTGCCTTGTAAGAATTCGCAGACAAGTAGGTACACCACCACTACCCTCGGTATTATTGGCCAACGTGCAATCATTGGAAAACAAACTGGATGATCTACGATTAAGACTATCCTACCAACGGGACATTAGAAATTGTAATATCTTATGTTTCACCGAGACTTGGCTGAACAAAGACAAGGATAATATAGAGCTGGCTGGCTTCTCCGTGTTTTGGCAGGACAGAGCAGCTACGTCTGGTAAGACGAGGGGTGGGGGTGTGTGTCTATTTGCCAATAACTGCTCGTGCGCGATGTCTAATATTAAAGAAGTCTCAAGGTATTGCTCGCCTGAGGTAGAATACCTCATGATAAGCTGTAGACCACACTATCTACCAAGAGATTTCTCATCTATATTATTCATAGCCATCTATTTACCACCACAAACCGATGCGGGCACTAAGACCGCACTCAACGAGCTGCTTAAGGCCATAAGCAAGTAAGAAAATTCTCACTCAGAAGTGGTGCTCCTAGTGGCCTGTGACTTTAATGAGGGCAAACTTAAATCTGTTTACATAATTTATACCAGCATGTCACATGTGCAACCAAAGGAAGAAAAAAAAACTCGAGACCACCTTTACTCCACACACAGACTCTCCCTCGCCCTCCATTTTGCAAATCTGACCATAATTCTATCCTCTCGAATTCCGGGTTACAAGCAAAAACTAAAGCAGGAAGTACCAATGACTTGCTCAATACGGAAGTGGTCAGATGACGCGGATGCTACGCTACAGGACTGTTTTGCTAGCACAGACTGGAATGTGTTCCAGGATTCATCCAATGGCATTGAGGAATATATCGACTCAGTCACCGGGTTCATCAATAAGTGCATTGATGACATCGTCCCCACAGTGACCGTACGTGCATTTCCCAACCAGAACCCATGGATTACATGCAACATCCGCACTTAGCTAAAGGCTAAAGCTGCCGCTTTCAAGGAGCGAGACACCAATCCGGATGCTTATAAGAAATCCCACTATGCCATCAGACAAACCATCAAACAGGTAAAGCGTCAATACAGGACTAAGATTGAATCCTACTACATCAGCTCTGACGCTAGTCGGATGTGGCAGGGATTGAAAACTATTACGGACTACAAAGGGTAACACAGCCGCGGGGTGCCCAGTGACGCGAGCCTACCAGACTAGCTAAAAGCCTTTTATGCTCGCATCGAGGCAAGCAACACTGAAGCATGCATGAGAGCACCAGCTGTTCCGGACGACTGTGTGATCACGCTCTCCGTAACCGATGTGAGCAAGACCTTTAAACAGGTCAAAATTTACAAAACCGCGGGGCCAAACGGATTATCAGGACGTGTACTCAAAGCATGCGTGGACCAACTGGCAAGTGTCTTCACTGACATTTTCAACCTCTCCCTGTCCGAGTCTATAATAATGTTTCAAACGGGCCACTATAGTCCCTGTGCCCAAGAAAGCAAAGGTAACCTGCCTAAATGATTACCGCCCCGTAGCATTCACATCGGTAGTCATGAAGTGCTTTGAAAGGCTGGTCATGGCTAACATCAACACCATCATGCCAGAAACCCTAGACCTACTCCAATTCTCATACCGCCCCAACAGATCCATAGATGATACAATCTCTATTGCACTCCACACTGCCCTTTCCCACCCGGACAAAAGGAACACCTATGTGAGAATGCTGTTCATTGACTACAGCTCAGCGTTCAACACCATAGTGCCCACGAAGCTCATCACTAAGCTAAGGACCCTGGGACTAAACACCTCCCTCTGCAACTGGATCCTGGACTTCCTGATGGGCCGCCCCCAGGTGGTAAGGGTAGGCAACAACACACGCTGATCCTCAACACTGGGGCCCCTCAGGTGTGCGTGCCTAGTCCCCTCCTGTACTCCCTGTTCACCCACGACTGCGTGGCCAAGCAGGACTCCAACACCATCATTAAGTTTGCTGACGACACAACAGCGGTAGGCCTGATCACCGACAACGATGAGACAGGTCAGAGACCTGGCAGTGTGATGCCAGGATAACAACCTCTCTCTCAATGTGAGCAAGACAAAGGAGCTGATCGTGGACTACAGGAAAAGGAGGGCCAAACAGGACCCCATTGAAATCGACAGGACTGAAGTGAAGGGGGTCGAGAGTTCCTTGGTGTCCATATCACCAACAAACTAACATGGTCCAAACACACCAAAGAGGGCACGACAATACCTTTTCCCCCCCAGGAGAAAAGATTTGGCATGGGTCTCCAGATCCTCAAAAAGTTCTGCAGCTCTACCATCAAGAAAATCCTGACTGGTTGCATCACCGCCTGGAATGGCAACTGCTCGGTATCTGACCGCAAGGCGCTTCAGAGGGTAGTGCGTACAGCCCAGTACTTCATTGGGGCCAAGCTTCCTGCAATCCAGGACCTATATAATAGGCGGTGTCAGAGGAAAGCCCAGAAAATTGTCAAAGACTCCAGTCACCCAAGTCAGAGACTGTTTTCTCTGCTAGCGCACGGCTAGCGGTACCGGAGCGCCAAGTCTAGGTCCAAAAGGCTCCTTAACAACTTCTACCCCCAAGCCATAAGACTGCTGAACAACTAATCAAATGGCCACCCAGACTATTTACATTGACCCCCCCCCCCCCCCCTTTGTTTTTTCACTGCTGCTACTCTCTGTTTATTATCTATGCATAGTCACAATACAAATGACCTGGACTAACCTGTACCCCCACACGTTGACTCGGTACAGGTACCCCTGTGTTACTTTTAGATTGACTACATTTTTTTTTTACTTTCGTTTATTTGGTAAATATTTTATTAACTCTATTTCTTCAACTGCATTGTTGCTTAAGGGCTTGTAAGTAAACATCTCACGGTAAGGTCTACACCTGTTGTATTTGGCGCATGTGACAATACCAGAGTGGGTACACTCACTATACAACACACATTGTTTTGTGAGCAAGTTGGAAATGCGATGGAAACCCATTTAACTTGGATTTATTATACAGTAAATGGGAATTTAACCGCAAAAAGATGTTTATGTGCACTACATCATCACGTACAGCCTTTTATCTGTCAATGTGATGGAATCACATCTCTGGAGGGAAAAAGTACGGGGGGGGGTAGAAAATCTATCGCCAGTTGGATGGAAATCTAGCTTCTTTCTTAAATTGTTCTCTCTCTCAACCAACATGATTCTCTCATACACTTTCTGTCTCTCTCTCAACCAACATGATTCTCTCATACACTTTCTGTCTCTCTCTCAACCAACATGATTCTCTCATACACTTTCTGTCTCTCTCTCAACCAACATGATTCTCTCATACACTTTCTGTCTTACTCTCACCCACCCCCCACTCTGACTGAAGTAGACTGAAGTAACTTTACCGGTGAAAATGGTACCATCCTCATTCAGAAGGACCTCCTCTGTAGAAACACAATAACACATGGTCAACAACAACACATGATGTCGGTTGTCAGTTTGTATAAAGTTAAAGAGCAATATCTTTTAGAACACTGTTACAGTTTGTGTTTGTGTAAAGGAAGTGTGTGTGTGTGTATGTGATTGTGTGTGTGTGCATGTGTGTGTACTTACCTGCTTTACAGATCCATTCTAGATATCCGTTCAGCTCTCTCTCTATTTGTTGCTGGCGTCTCAATTTGAGGAACTCTGCACGGTTCTCTACCCGCTCTCTCTCTTTGGCAAACTCCCTGTAGGGGTAGTGCACACAGTCACAAACACTTACTCTTAACACACTATATCTAGTACACACACTAGGGTCGCACACTCACAATCACTTACTGGTAACACACTATATCTAGTACACACACTAGGGTCACACACTCACAATCACTTCCTGGTAACACACTATATCTAGTACACACACTAGGGTCACACACTCACAATCACTTACTGGTAACACACTATATCTAGTACACACACTAGGGTCACACAATCACTTACTGGTAACACACCATATCTAGTACACACACTAGGGTCACACAATCACTTACTGGTAACACACTATATCTAGTACACACAATAGGGTCACACAATCACTTACTGGTAACACACCATATCTAGTACACACACTAGGGTCACACACTCACAATCACTTACTGGTAACACACTATATCTAGTACACACACTAGGGTCACACAATCACTTACTGGTAACACACCATATCTAGTACACACACTAGGGTCACACAATCACTTACTGGTAACACACTATATCTAGTACACACACTAGGGTCACACACTCACAATCACTTACTGGTAACACACTATATCTAGTACACACACTAGGGTCACACACTCACAATCACTTACTGGTAACACACTATATCTAGTACACACACTAGGGTCACACAATCACTTACTGGTAACACACCATATCTAGTACACACACTAGGGTCACACAATCACTTACTGGTAACCCACTATATCTAGTACACACACTAGGGTCACACAATCACTTACTGGTAACACACTATATCTAGTACACACACTAGGGTCACACACTCACAATCACTTACTGGTAACACACTATATCTAGTACACACACTAGGGTCACACAATCACTTACTGGTAACACACTATATCTAGTACACACACTAGGGTCACTCACAATCACTTACTGGTAACACACTATATCTAGTACACACACTAGGGTCACACAATCACTTACTGGTAACACACTATATCTAGTACACACACTAGGGTCACACACTCACAATCACTTACTGGTAACACACTATATCTAGTACACACACTAGGGTCACACAATCACAATCACTTACTGGTAACACACTATATCTAGTACACACACTAGGGTCACACACTCACAATCACTTACTGGTAACACACTATATCTAGTACACACACTAGGGTCACACAATCACTTACTGGTAACACACTATATCTAGTACACACACTAGGGTCACTCACAATCACTTACTGGTAACACACTATATCTAGTACACACACTAGGGTCACACAATCACTTACTGGTAACACACTATATCTAGTACACACACTAGGGTCACACACTCACAATCACTTACTGGTAACACACTATATCTAGTACACACACTAGGGTCACACAATCACTTACTGGTAACACACCATATCTAGTACACACACACACACACACACACACACACACACACACACACACACACACACACACACACACACACACACACACACACACACACACACACACACACACACACACACACAGCAGGTAAAATACTGAGTCTAAATCCCTAGTCACATGTGAATGAATAGCACTCCCCTTTTCTGAAGAGTTCCATAAATCGACATCCATGGATTACCACGCTCTTCCCAGACTCCCTGGCGCACGGGCGCAATAAAAGCATGTGTGTGTGTCTCTACTGTGTGTGCGTGTCTTCCCGTCCGCTGTGCATCAGTGGATTTGGGGCGAACCCAGATTAGCAGAGTTCAGTCAGTGTGAGGGGATTGAGGGGTGAGGGGTGAGCTCCGTTGAAAATGCCTGTCAGATTAGCAGGTTAACAACACACAGACTCCTCTCGAAGAAACGCCTGATAATAACTTCCTCATAATGGAATAATTGAGTAACATCGCCCTGAGCTCAGCTGAATAGGGTTGATGTTACAGATTTAGGATTAGTGTTAAAATACACTTAGGATCACTCTTAGAAAAACGTCAATCTAGGAGTTGTGTTGTCGTGTTTATATGTGTTAAAGACCATTCTAAAAACATAGGATATCAGTAAGGATAAGTGTTTAACACTGTTACAGATGTAGTATAACGGTTTAATACTTCTCTATTACAGAGTTAGGATAACTCTTAAAGACTCTCAGGATAATTCTTAAAGACTATTGGGATAACTCTTAAAGACTCTCAGGATAATTCTTAAAGACTATTGGGATAACTCTTAAAGACTCTCAGGATAATTCTTAAAGACTATTGGGATAACTCTTAAAGACTCTCAGGATAATTCTTAAAGACTATTGGGATAACTCTTAAAGACTCTCAGGATAATTCTTAAAGACTATTGGGATAACTCTTAAAGACTCAGGATAATTCTTAAAGACTATTGGAATAACTCTTAAAGATTCTCAGGATAATTCTTAAAGACTATTGGGATAACTCTTAAAGAATCTCAGGATAATTCTTAAAGACTCTCAGGATAATTCTTAAAGACTATTGGGATCATTCTTAAAGAATCTCAGGATAATTCTTAAAGACTCTCAGCATAATTCTTAAAGAATCTCAGGATAATTCTTAAAGACTCTCAGGATAATTCTTAAAGACTCTGAGCATAATTCTTAAAGACTAATGGGATAACTCTTAAAGACTCAGGATAATTCTTAAAGACTATTGGGATAACTCTTAAAGAATCTCAGGATAATTCTTAAAGACTATTGGGATAACTCTTAAAGAATCTCAGGATAATTCTTAAAGACTCTCAGGATAATTCTTAAAGACTATTGGGATAATTCTTAAAGAATCTCAGGATAATTCTTAAAGACTCTCAGCATAATTCTTAAAGAATGTCAGGATAATTCTTAAAGACTCTCAGGATAATTCTTAAAGACTCTGTGTCACGCCCTGACCAGGGGAACTCTGCTATTTTGGTCAGGGTGTGGTATTTCTATGGTTTATTTTCTATGTTTTGTTATAGCCTTTCTTTGTGGTTTATTTCTATGTTGGGCTCGGGGTGATTTCCAATCAGACAGCTGTCGCTAGTTATGTCTGATTGGGAATCACATTTAAGTTCCTTTCCCCCCACGATGTTTGTGGGTTGTTGTCTCTTTTTGTTGAGCAGTTAATGATCAGGCATTTTCTTGGTTTTGTGTACATGTTTTATTCAGTGTAAGAATAAACATGTGTTCGCTCCCAGCTGAAGTTTTGGTCCGCTTCTTCATCACCCGACGCCAATCGTTACACTCTGAGCATAATTCTTAAAGACTATTGGGATAACTCTTAAAGACTCTCAGGATAATTCTTAAAGACTATTGGGATAACTCTTAAAGAATCTCAGGATAATTCTTAAAGACTATTGGGATAATTCTTAAAGAATCTCAGGATAATTCTTAAAGACTCTCAGGATAATTCATAAAGACTCTCAGGATAATTCTTAAAGACTCTTCTTAAAGACATTCTAAGCCCTGTCTAAGCCGTGTAGTGGGTTCTACTAAGCTATATGGAATTGTTTTAAGAAGGTCACACCGAGGATCATTTAGCTATTTGATTTGCAATTGTAAGACCCCTTGAAATATCAACTAAATCTATAATACAATTATTTGATACACAATTATTTTTGGCCTTACAGCTTAAACTGGTGGACTCTTAGGATAACTCTAAAAGCCTCTTAGGATAACTCTAAAAGCCTCTTAGGATAACTCTAAAAGCCTCTTAGGATAACTAGAAAACCCTCAATCTAGGACCTGAGAGACTGTGTTAAAAGAGGGGTGGAGGAGGGAGTATTGAGGAAGGAAAGTTGTGAATGGATCAGTTAAACATGCACACACACACACACACACACACACACACACAGGTGTGTGTATTTACGTACCCTGAGAGGACGCCCAGCACCAGATTTAACATGAAGAAGGACCCGATGATGATGAGGGGGATGTAGTACATCCAGTTCCAGGCACTTCCCTCTACATCATTACTCTGGAGAGACAGACAGACAGACAGACATCATTACTCTGGAGAGACAGACAGACATACATCATTACTCTGGAGAGACAGACAGACATCATTACTCTGGAGAGACAGACAGACAGACAGACAGACAGACAGACAGACAGACAGACAGACAGACAGACAGACAGACAGACAGACAGACAGACATCATTACTCTGGACAGACAGACAGACAGACATCATTACTCTGGAGAGACAGACAGACATCATTACTCTGGAGAGACAGACAGACAGACATCATTACTCTGGAGAGACAGACAGACATCATTACTCTGGAGAGACAGACAGACAGACATCATTACTTTGGTGAGACAGACAGACAGACAGACAGGTTAGTCAGACAGACATACAGACAGGAGGCTAATAAGACAGACAGACAGGTTAATCAGACAGATAGACAGACAGACAGACAGACAGGACGTTAGTCAGACAGACAGACAGCTTAGACAGACATGAGATCAAACAAACAGAGCTGAAAAATATATTAAATGTGCATCTAAAAGTGGTTCCATTCCACAAATACCAGTCCTGTCCATTTCTATACTTCCTGCATAACACTAGCGTGTGTTTTCCCAAACATTCAGAAGGAATGGAATAGAATATGATGTGGACTGTAAATTATACATTGTGTCTAGATGTGTTGCCAATGAATTATACATTGTGTGGAAATCGGTATTACATTAGCAGACCATAGTGTTCCCTGTGCTGTATCTTTTTACAAGGATTAGTATTTACAATAAAATCACGTCCAGCACAAAGCATAACATGCCGACCCATCTCTCCATGGTGATATACTGGAAGGACAGGGAGGACAGCAAACACACACACACACACAGTCCATCTCCCCACACACACACACTTCCACCCCACACACAGCCCGGTATACTCACATAGTATAACATTTCGGTCCAACCCTCCATGGTGATACATTGGAATACAGTGAGGACAGCAAAGAGAATGTTGTCGAATTGGGTGATCCCATAGTTGGGCCCCAGCCAATAGCCTTTACACGTGGTCCCATTAGGACACAATCTGGACGGTAATTCTGTACCGCATGGCAACTCATCATAAATCTCATCTATAGAGGAGAGAGAAAGAGAGGGAGGGGAGAGAGGGGAGGGGGAGATAGAAGAAGGGGAGCGAGAGAGTAGGGGAAAAAGTGAGGGAGAGAGAAATGAGATTGATTAGAGTTGAAATCAGCATAAGAAAACAGGGAAGTGGTGGTCCAGTAAAATAATTGAAGGGATACGAGATGGGCTGTGTCTCAATGTCTTCCTTGTACTGTCTGGGGTAGGGGTTGAGTTGGGACTGGGCCCTTTGGGTCTAGGGAAGTGTCTAGGGGTAGGGGTTGAGTTGGGACAGGGCCCTTTGGGTCTAGGGAAGTGTCTGGGGGTAGGGGTTGAGTTGGGACAGGGCCCTTTGGGTCTAGGGAAGTGTCTGGGGGTAGGGGTTGAGTTGGGACTGGGCCCTTTGTGTCTAGGGAAGTGTCTAGCGGTAGGGGTTGAGTTGGGACTGGGCCTGTGGGTCTAGGGAAGTGTCTGGGGGTAGGGTTTGAGTTGGGACTGGGCCCTTTGGGTCTAGGGAAGTGTCTAGCGGTAGGGGTTGAGTTGGGACTGGGCCTGTGGGTCTAGAGAAGTGTTTAGGGGTAGGGGTTGAGTTTGGACTGGCCCTGTGGGTCTAGGGAAGTGGCTAGGGGTAGAGGGTGAATTGGGACTGGGCCTGTGGGTCTAGGGGTTGAGTTGGGACTGGGCCTGTGGGTCTAGGGAAGTGTCTAGGGGTTGAGTTGGGACTGGGCCTGTGGGTCTAGGGAAGTGTCTAGTGGTTGATTTGGGACTGGGCCTGTGGGTCTAGGGAAGTGTCTAGTGGTTGAGTTGGGACTGGGCCTGTGGGTCTAGGGAAGTGTCTAGTGGTTGATTTGGGACTGGGCCTGTGGGTCTAGGGAAGTGTCTAGTGGTTGAGTTGGGACTGGGCCTGTGGGTCTAGGGAAGTGTCTAGGGGTTGAGTTGGGACTGGGCCTGTGGGTCTAGGGAAGTGTCTAGTGGTTGAGTTGGGACTGGGCCTGTGGGTCTAGGGAAGTGTCTAGTGGTTGAGTTGGGACTGGGCCTGTGGGTCTAGGGAAGTGTCTAGGGGTTGAGTTGGGACTGGGCCTGTGGGTCTAGGGGTTGAGTTGGGACTGGGCCTGTTGGTCTAGGGAAGTGTCTAGGGGTTGAGTTGGGACTGGGCCTGTTGGTCTAGGGAAGTGTCTAGGGGTTGAGTTGGGACTGGGCCTGTGGGTCTAGGGAAGTGTCTAGTGGTTGAGTTGGGACTGGGCCTGTGGGTCTAGGGACGTGTCTAGGGGTTGAGTTGGGACTGGGCCTGTGGGTCTAGGGAAGTGTCTAGGGGTTGAGTTGGGACTGGGCCTGTGGGTCTAGGGAAGTGTCTAGGGGTTGAGTTGGGACTGGGCCTGTGGGTCTAGGGAAGTGTCTAGGGGTTGAGTTGGGACTGGGCCTGTGGGTCTAGGGAAGTGTCTAGGGGTTGAGTTGGGACTGGGCCTGTGGGTCTAGGGAAGTGTCTAGGGGTTGAGTTGGGACTGGGCCTGTTGGTCTAGGGAAGTGTCTAGGGGTTGAGTTGGGACTGGGCCTGTTGGTCTAGGGGTCAGTGCAATTAAGTTGGATCTAAGGGTAGGTGTTAGGTCATTAGAAGTTTATTTAAGACAGGGCTTGAGGGTCTAGGAGTAGGTGCTTGGTCACTAGGAGTTAATTTAATACATGACTTGGGGCTCTAGGGGTAGGTGCTTGGTCGCTGGTAGTTGATTAAAGACAAGGCTTGGGAGTCTAGGAGGTGTTTGGTCACTAGGACTTAATTTAAAACATGGCTTGGGGGTCTAGGATAGGTGCTACAGTAGGTCGGAGTTCATTTAAAACATGGCTTGGGGTCTAGGAGTAGGTGCGTGGTCACTAGTAGTTGATTAAAGACAAGTCTTCGGGGTCTAGGAGTAGGTACGTGGTCGCTAGTAGTTGATTAAAGACAAGGCCTATGGACGTTACCAGTGGCGATGTCGAAACAGGTGGTGTGGAACTTTCCCATGTAGAACTCAAGGCCGATGATGGCAAACATCAGAATGGCCACAAAGAGAAGCAGTCCGATCTGCAGCAGGGGGATCATAGCCTTCATGATGGACTTGAGTACCACCTGCAGGCCTGGAGGACACAGTGCAGATGGTCAGAGAAGAATATAGAAAGAGAGAGGGGGAGAGGGAGAGGAAGAGAGAGGGAGAGAGGAGAATATTGAGAGAGACAGAGAGAGTGGGAGGGGATGGACAGAGAGAAAGCAAGAGAGAGCAGAGAAAAGAGAGCGAGGCAGAGTGGAAGATAGAGTGAGTGATGTCCATAGGGGTCCCCATACTTACTGGGAATCCCTGACACCAACTTAAGTGGTCGCAGAACCCTGACTGCTCTCAGTGTCCGCAGGTCAAATTCGGAGCCAACCGCCGACAAGATACTAAGGAGAGAGGGAAGAGGAAAAGTAAGAGAAAGAGAGAGAATTAGAAAAGGAGTAGAAACAGTGGAAACAGTAGAAACAGTAGAAACAGTGGAAACAGTGGAAACAGTAGAAACAGTGGAAACAGTGGAAACAGTAGAATAGTAGAAACAGTGGAAACAGTGGAAACAGTCGAAACAGTGGAAACAGTAGAAACAGTAGAAACAGTGGAAACAGTGGAAACAGTAGAAACAGTAGAAACAGTAGAATAGTAGAAACATTGGAAACAGTGGAAACAGTAGAAACAGTAGAAACAGTGGAAACAGTAGAATAGTAGAAACAGTGGAAACAGTAGAATAGTAGAAACAGTGGAAACAGTGGAAACAGTAGAAACAGTAGAAACAGTAGAAACAGTGGAAACAGTAGAAACAGTAGAAACAGTAGAAACAGTGGAAACAGTAGAAACAGTAGAAACAGTAGAAACAGTGGAAACAGTGAAACAGTGGAAACAGTGGCAACAGTGGACACAGTAGAAACAGTGGTAACAGTAGAAACAGTGGAAACAGTGGAAACAGTAGAAACAGTGACACAGTAGAAACAGTGGTAACAGTAGAAACAGTAGAAACAGTAGGAACAGTGGAAACAGTGTAAACAGTAGAAACAGTAGAAATAGTGACACAGTAGAAACAGTGGTAACAGTAGAAACAGTGGTAACAGTAGAAACAGTAGAAACACTGGAAACAGTGACACAGTAGAAACAGTGGTAACAGTAGAAACAGTGGTAACAGTAGAAACAGTGACACAGTAGAAACAGTGGTAACAGTAGAAACAGTAGAAACAGTAGGAACAGTGGAAACAGTGTAAACAGTAGAAACAGTAGAAACAGTGACACAGTAGAAACTGTGGTAACAGTAGAAACAGTGGTAACAGTAGAAACAGTAGAAACACTGGAAACAGTGACACAGTAGAAACAGTGGAAACAGTAGAAACAGTGGTAACAGTAGAAACAGTGACACAGTGGAAACAGTGTAAACAGTAGAAACAGTGGAAACAGTAGAAACAGTGGTAACAGTAGAAACAGTGGTAACAGTAGAAACAGTGGAAACAGTAGAAACAGTAGAAACAGTGGTAACAGAAGAAACAGTGGTAACAGTAGAAACAGTGGTAACAGTAGAAACAGTAGAAACACTGGAAACAGTGACACAGTAGAAACAGTGGAAACAGTAGAAACAGTGGTAACAGTAGAAACAGTGACACAGTAGAAACAGTGGAAACAGTGTAAACAGTAGAAACAGTGGAAACAGTAGAAACAGTGGTAACAGTAGAAACAGTGGTAACAGTAGAAACAGTGGAAACAGTAGAAACAGTAGAAACAGTGGTAACAGTAGAAACAGTGGTAACAGTAGAAACAGTGGTAACAGTAGAAACAGTAGAAACAGTGACACAGTAGAAACAGTGGTAACAGTAGAAACAGTAGAAACACTGGGTGTAATTAACAAGCGTTCCATTTCAGCAGAAAACAAACAGTACTTGCGGTATAAAAAGTAATAAAAAGCGCAGGTACACACATGACATGACTGGTCAGTGCTGTCCGGGATCCTTGGGATGTCCCTACCCTAAACCCTGACCTTAAACCTTACCCTAACCATATCCACAACCCTTACCTAACCCTAACCTTATCCTTTACCAACTTCAAATGGGCTAGGGACGTCCCAAGGATTCCGGATAGCACGGACCTGACATGATCTCACACACATCTCCATAGTAATGTGATCCACATGAGTCATGTGTGTATCATGACATTGTGTGTAGTGTCACACCAACATGGTCACTGTGACTATACAACCTCTCTTTCAGTAGCTGTCTGAGTCGGTGTGAAGTGATCAACTAGTCATCTCATTTATCACTATTTCATTCATTCATTCATTCATTCATCCTCTCTCTCTCCCTACCCCTCTCTCTCTCTCTCTCCCTACCCCTCTCTCTCTCTCTCCCTACCCCCTCTCTCTCTCTCTCTCTCCCTACCCCCTCTCTCTCTCTCTCTCTCTCCCTACCCCTCCCTCTCTCTCTCCCTACCCCCCCTCTCTCTCTCTCTACCCCTCTCTCTCTCTCTCTCTCTCTCTCTCCCTCCCTACCCCCCCCTCTCTCTCTCTCTCCCTCCCTCCCTCCCCCTCTCTCTTTCTCTCTCTCTCTCCCTACCCCTCTCTCCCTCCCTCCCTACCCCCCTCTCTCTCTCTCTCTCTCTCTCTCTCTCTCTCTCTCTCTCTACCCCTCTCTCTCTCTACCCCTCTCTCTCTCTCTCCCTCCCTCCCTCCCTACCCCCCCTCTCTCTCTCTTGGGATATGCAGCTTCTATAATTCACTCAGCAAAAGAGAGTTATTATAACTGATGCAAAAGACAGACAGAAAGCGGTCGGTCTGAGACAGTTCCTCCTAAACGCTCTTTAAAAAACATGAGGTCAGGTTTTGGCCCCTCTCCTCTTCCTCCTCCTCCCTTTCTGCTCCAGACTCATTTCACTAAGAGCCCCATTCATTAACAGGTATAATATATCTGGCCAGAACAGTCCTTCTCTCATTGGGGTTTTAACTGTGTGTGTGTGTGTGTGTGTGTGTGTGTGTGTGTGTGTGTGTACGCGTCCGTCTGTCCGTGTGCGTGCCAGACCAGTCATTCACTCAATAGGGTTTTAACAGGCCTGCTGACGAGAGCAACTGAGGAAGGCAGAAACGAAACTATTCACCCCAAGGAGAGGACCCATCATGGGATTGATAGATGGATGAATGGATAGAGGGATATATAGAGGGTTGAAGGGAGGGATGGAGTTGGCTGGTGTTGAATGACTCCTTCTCCACTTATTTACCTTATTCTCCCTCCCTCCCTCCCTCACACATCTCTCCAAAACGTCTCAATAGTCTCAACCATTGTATATTCACATAACTGTTCTATATTCTATAAAGACAGACTGTAAGGGCAAAAACTAAAACGGGCTTGGGAAACCCTGTCCGATGGCAACTGCAGTACCTGATTGCATGTACATGCATCCACCACTAGAGGGGGCAACCACTGTGTCCAGTAGTGACCACACTGAATGAAACCAGGGCAGCAATGGAGGGGTGAGAGAGATGGAAGAGGAGAATGGAGGGATGGTGAAGAAAGTGAAGAATAGAGAAAATAGTAAATTGACAGAAGCTACAGAAAGGATGACATGTGGAAGGGGGAGGGGCCACTTTGGGGAAGGAGAGGAGTAGAAAGAGGAGGAAGAGAAAAGGAAAGGAGGGAAAGGAGTGAGGAAGAGGAGGAACGAATAAAGGAGAGAGATGGAAGAGGAGGAAGAGAAAAGGAAAGGAGGGAAAGGAAAGGAGTGAGGAAGAGGAGGAACGAATAAAGGAGAGAGATGGAAGAGGAGGAAGAGAAAAGGAAAGGAGGGAAAGGAAAGGAGTGAGGAAGAGGAGGAACGAATAAAGGAGAGATGGAAGAGGAGGAAGAGAAAAGGAAAGGAGGGAAAGGAGTGAGGTAGAGGAGGAACGAATAAAGGAGAGAGATGGAAGAGGAAGATGGAGGTAAAATAGGGACAATGCCCATCGTCAGAGAGAGATTGAAAAGCAGTGTTACTGCTCTGTGTGACTACAGAGAGATATAATATAATAATAATAATATAATATATAATATAATCCTACAGAGATACCCTAGAGAGAGAGACAGAGAAAGAGGGATAGAGAAAGGAGAGAGATGGAGGGAGAGAGAGAGGGAGGGTGTGTGTGAGGAAGAGAGAGAACGTGAGAGAGGCGATGGTGTCCGTGTGACTGGGTGAGATGGAGGGAGAGAGAGAGAGAGGGAGGGTGTGTGTGAGGAAGAGAGAGAACGTGAGAGAGGCGATGGTGTCTGTGTGACTGGGTGAGATGGAGGGAGAGAGAGAGAGAGGGAGGGTGTGTGTGAGGAAGAGAGAGAACGTGAGAGAGGCGATGGTGTCTGTGTGACTGAGTGAGATGGAGGGAGGGAGAGGAGGGAGGTATGGTAGAGTAGCGAGGGATTCACACGGATGAGAGGCGTGTGGAGAGTGCTGACAGGGCCACTCTACTGGGGAACACCTGTCTATCAACCTGCAGACACACACACACACACACACACACACACTACTCTCACACACACAAACAAACACCTAGAACACACAGACACAGCCATTATTATGAGCCGTCCTCCCCTCAGCAGCCTCCACTGTGTACGAACGGTATGTCTACAGTAAAACAGAGAAAGAGAGGGAGGCCAGAAAATAACTATCAACTGCATGCTAGATTTTGCAGTGTGTCAGCGTGAACGTTCTCAAACCAATGTGGTTGTACACTGAGCATACCAAACATGCTCTTTCCATGACAGACTGACCAGGTGAAAGCTATGACCCCTTATTGATGTCACCTGTTAAATCCACTTCAATCAGTGTAGATGAAAGGGAGGAGACAGGTTAAAGAAGGATTTTTAAGCCTTGAGACAATTGAGACATGGATTGTGTGTGTGTACCATTCAGAGGGTGAATGGGCAAGACAAAATATTTAAGTGTCTTTGAACGGGGTATTGTGGTAGTAGGTGCCAGGCGCACTAGTTTGTGTCAAGAACTGCGACGTTGCTGGGTATTTCACGCTCAACAGTTTCCCGTGTGTATCAAGAATGGTCCACCACCCAAAGGACATCCAGCCAACTTGACACAACTGTGGGAAGCATTGGAGTCAACATGGACCAGCATCCCTGTGGAACGCTTTCAACACCTTGTAGAGTCCATGTCCTGACGAATTGAAGCTGTTCCGAGGGTGAAAGGGGGTGCAACTCAATATTAGGAAGGTGTTCCTAATGTTTGCTAAAGTCAGTGTATATACACAGTCCTGTGTATGAAGGGTATGTCTATGTATTACAGTAAAACAGAGAAAGAGAGGGAGGCCAGAAAAGAAGAGACTATCAACTGCATGCTAGAAGTGAGTCAGCGTGAACGTTCTCAAACCAATGTGGTTGTATACGTGAGTACATCACAGTGTGTACTCACCCAGACAGATACAGACTACTGTATGTTCACAACCCAACGCCTCAACTAAGACAAACATGATGAAGACCATGATGATGAGGAAGATGGTGGAGGTCTCTCCCCGTTCCCTGAATCGCCATGGCAACCGACGAGTCCTCTCTTTTCGCGAAGTATCCCCGGTTACCGAACTGCTCTCATTCATAACTGTTGCTGTGGCAACGGAGCCCTCGTTCATTGATGGAATCTCGGCATTGCCGTGGCAACGAGGCAGGTAGAGGGTCTCCTAGCGATTGATACTCTTTTTTGAGGTGTGGGTTCTCTGCACTGCCACACACTGAGCACACACACACACACACACACACACACACACACACGCTACACACACCATAAACGTACATGCTTTCAAACACAGACACACACACACAGTCTTATCTAGTATGTGATGTACAGTAGTGTGTGGGTATGTGTGGTGTAAAACATCATATTAACATACAGGAGCAGAGGAATCTGGCTCAGATATACTCTATGTCTTTCTTCTTACACATTCCTGTGTGTGTGTGTGTCTCTCTCTCTCTGTGTGTGTGTGTGTGTGTGTGTGTGTGTGTGTGTGTGTGTGTGTGTGTGTGTGTGTGTGTGTGTGTGTGTGTGTGTGTGTGTGTGTGTGTGTGTAAGAATGTAAGTATATGGTGTGTATAGCATGAGTGTGTCTGTATGTGTGTATGTGTGTGTGTGTGTGTAAGAATGTAAGTATATGGTGTGTATAGCATGAGTGTGTCTGTATGTGTGTATGTGTGTGTGTGTGTAAGAATGTAAGTATATGGTGTGTATAGCATGAGTGTGTCTGTATGTGTGTATCTGAAAACCATGTGGGAGGGCCATGTGTTAACTCAGTGTGAGCTCCTGTCCACTCAACGTTTCCAACTGAGCCCTATAACCCCTCACACACACACACACACACACACACACGCACACACACACACACACACACACACACACACACACACACACACACACACACACACACACTGACCAACAAACTGTGAAAATCTGAAATTAAGTCAAATCTCGAACAATTAATACCATGTAAAAATATACTGTTCAAATCCACAACATGCAACAATAAGCCACATATGTGGCTATGGCCCATCAACCTTCCCTTTATGACCATTATGTCACCGGTCAACCCCGTTTTTCACAGTAGACATGGTATGCCCCAATCACTTTCCATTATTGGAAGAGTCCACTTGCTCAGCTGAAGGGGGAGAGGGATGATAATGGCTACATCACCCTCCCACCTAGTTTATCACAAACACTCTATTGCTATACTGTCAACATCTCTCTCCCTCTCTTTTCCCTTTCCACTGTCTCTGTTCTCTCCTCTCTCCTTCTCTGAACGTCTCTCCCTTTCTCTTGTCCTACATGTTCTTCTCTCACTCTCTCTCTGCAGAGTGCTAACACTCAGCTGATGGACCCACTGGCTCCATCCAGTCACCACCTTCCTCCTCCCCTCTAGCCATCCAGTCACCCCTCTAGCCATCCAGTCCAGTCACCCCCTCTAACCATCCAGTCCAGTCACCCCCTCTAGCCATCCAGTCCAGTCACCCCCTCTAGCCATCCAGTCCAGTCACCCCCTCTAGCCATCCAGTCCAGTCACCCCCTCTAGCCATCCAGTCCAGTCTCCCCCTCTAACCATCCAGTCCAGTCACCCCCTCTAGCCATCCAGTCCAGTCACCCCCTCTAGCCATCCAGTCCAGACACCCCCTCTAACCATCCAGTCCAGTCACCCCCTCTAGCCATCCAGTCCAGTCACCCCCTCTAACCATCCAGTCCAGTCACCCCCTCTAGCCATCCAGTCCAGTCACCCCCTCTAGCCATCCAGTCCAGTCACCCCCTCTAGCCATCCAGTCCAGTCTCCCCTCTAACCATCCAGTCCAGTCACCCCCTCTAGCCATCCAGTCCAGCCACCCCCTCTAGCCATCCAGTCCAGTCACCCCCTCTAGCCATCCAGTCCAGTCACCCCCTCTAGCCATCCAGTCCAGCCACCCCCTCTAACCATCCAGTCCAGTCACCCCCTCTAGCCATCCAGTCCAGTCACCCCCTCTAGCCATCCAGTCCAGTCACCCCCTCTAGCCATCCAGTCCAGTCACCCCCTCTAGCCATCCAGTCCAGTCACCCCCTCCCTACCTTCCTCTCTCCCCTCCCATCCTTCCTTCCCTTGTCCATCCCCTGCTCACCACAGTATCTCTACATCCTTCCTCCACCTGCCCACTCACTCTCTCTCCCTCTCTCCGTTGTCCCTCTCTCCTTTCCCTCTTTTTATCTCTCCCTTGCTTCCTCGCCTCCTCCAGTCTGCCAATCCTCCAGACCAGTCAGGCGAAGGGAGGATGAAGGAGAGAGCAGTAAAAAGAGGGATGGAGGGATGAATGCTTCCTCCTTCTGGTTATGTCCAACTCATTCATCTCTCTCTCTCTCTCTCTCTCTCTCTCTCTCTCTCTCTCTCTCTCTCTCATCTGTGACCAGCTGTCCCTCTCTCCTTTCTCGTCACCTTGTCCCCACTCCATCCTTTGGCCTTTTCTCTCTCCTGCCCTCACATTCCCCCTCTCTCTCCTCTACACTCCCTCCTTCTTTCCATCCCTCCCTCATCCCCCTGTCCCCCTCTCCCTGGCTAGCTGATCCTCCACCTGTTTCTCTGTGGGGACCAGCGTGGGATCTGGCATTCGCAAGGACATCAGCTACTCAATGAGTGTGTTTGTGTGTAAGTGTGCATGCTCTATCCTGTGTGTGTGTGTGTGTGTGTGTGTGTGTGTGTGTGTGTGTGTGTGTGTGTGTGTGTGTGTGTGCGCTCTATCCTGTATGTGAATGTGTGTGTGGGGTGTGTGTATGTGTGTCTGTGTGTGTCTGTGTGTGTGTGTGTGTCTGTATGTGGTATGTGTGTGTGTATGTGGTGTGTGTGTGTGTGTGTGTGTGTGCGCTCTATCCTGTGTGTGTGTGTGTGGTGTGTGTGTGTGTGTGTGTGTGTATGTGGTGTGTGTGTGTGTGTTTGTCCTATAGGGTAGGTACAGTGTCCTCGTGTTTAGCTGAGAGTCAGGCCTCTAAATGACTGCAGGCTTATAATGATAATGGAATTTATGGCAGCGGGACAATATTCACACGGGTACCACTTCTCTCTCTCCTCCCTCTTTCTCTGTCACTCTCTTCCTCCCTGCCTCTGTCAGCTCTCTCCTTCTCTCTCTCCTCCCTCTTTCTCTGTCGCTCTCTCTTCCTCCCTGCCTCTGTCAGCTCTCTCCTTCTCTCTCTCCTCCCTCTTTCTCTGTCGCTCTCTCTTCCTTCCTGCCTCTCTCTGCCAGCTTTCTCCTCTCTCTCCTCCCTCGCTCTCTGTCACTCTCCCTCCCTATCTCTCTCTGCCAGCTCTCTCCTCTCTGCCTCTCTTCCTATCCATCTCTCTATCCTTCTGTCTTCCTCTCTCTCTTTTTCAACCTCTCCTTCTCCTCCTCTTGCTATCCCCCTCTCTCCTTCACATATCCTTTCTCATATACTGTACATGTAGACTTTGTTTCTCTCTCTCTCCCATACAGTACATTTCAGCGTTCCAGATAACCTCCATTCCTTCCTGTTGGTATCTCTGAAGTCCAACTGTGTTAACATCAGTTGAAATGGTGCTGTTGCTAAGCATCATTCAAATCACATTGGGGATTTTTTAAATGGAGAGGGGACAAACATACACTTTCTTTTCTTAGCTCTGACCCAGTTGCAGCAGAGGACAGGACACTAGCTACTGTAAATGGGTTATAAATGTGTTATGAATGTGCTATGTATGGGTTATGAATGTGCTATGAATGTGTTATGTATGGGTTATGCATGTGCTATGAATGTGTTATGTATGGTTTATGAATGTGCTATGAATGTGTTATGTATGGGTTATGAACGTGCAATGAATGTGTTATGTATGGGTTATGAACGTGCTATGAATGTGTTATGTATGGGTTATGCATGTGTTATGAGGTCTTTATGTTGGTAAATCATGTCCTTATGTAGGTCCACCTGCAACAGAGGACAGAACACTGCATTGGAAACGTTTAGGAACAACAACGGCTCAGCTGTGTAGTGGTAGGCCACACAAGCTCACAGAATGTGACGGTCGAGTGCTGAAGCGCGTAGCACATAAAAATCGTCTGTCCTCGATTGTAACACTCACTACCAAGTTCCAAACTGCCTCTGGAAGCAACGTCAGCACAATAACTGTTAGTCGGGAGCTTCATGAAATGGGTTTCCATGGCCGAGCAGCCGACCACAAGCCTAAGATCACCATGCCCAGTGCCAAGTGTTGGCTAAAGTGGTATAAAGCTTGCCGCCATTGGACTCTGGAGCAGTGGAAACACGTTCTCTGGAGTGATGAATCATGCTTCACCATCTGGCAGTCCAATGAACGAATCTTGGTTTGACGGATGCCGTAGAACACTACCTGCCCCAATGCATAGTGCCAACTGTACAGTTTGGTGGCGGAGGAATAATGGTCTGGGGATGTTTTTCATGGTTCTGGCTAGGCCCCTTAGTTCCAGTGAAGGGAAATCTTAACGCTACAGCATACAATGACATTCTAGACAATTCTGTACTTCCAACATTGTGGCAACCGTTTGGGGAAGGCCCTTCCCTGTTTCAGCATGACAATGCCCCTGTGCACAAAGCGAGGTCCGTACAGAAATGGTTTGTCGAGATCAGTGTGGAAGAACTTGACTGGCCTGTACAGAGCCCTGACCTCAACCACATCAAACACCTTTGGGATGAATTGGAACGCTGACTGCGGGCCAGGCCTAATCGCTCAACATCAGTGCCTGACCTCACTAATGCTCTTTTGACTGAATAGAAGTAAGTCCCCCGCAGCAATGTTCCAACATCTAGAGGAAAGCCTTCCCAGAAGAGTGGAGGCTGTTATAGCAGCAAAGGGGAGACTAACTCCATATTAATGCCCATGATTTTGGAATGAGATGTTCAACGGGCAGGTGTCCACATACTTTTGGTCATGTAGTGTAGGTACAGTTCAAATGAAATGTTACCATCTGACCACATTGCAGAAGAGGACAGAACACTAGCTAAATGCATAAGTACTGCTTACAAATGTGTTATGTATAGGTTATGAATATGTTATGAAGTCTTTATAAAGCCTTTAGGTGTTACCATCTGACCAAGTTGCAGAAGAGGACAGAACACTAGCTAAATGCATACGTACTGCTTACAAATGTGTTATGTATAGGTTATGAATATGTTATGAAGTCCTTATATAGCCTTTAGGGGTTACCATCTGACCAAGTTGCAGCGGTAGAGAACACTAGCTACTGTAAACGACTACATTAAACAGCTCCATGACTTACATACTGCCTATGTATACTACCGTTCAAAAGTTTGGGGTCACTTAGAAATGTCCTTGTTTTTGAAAGAAAAGCCATTTTTTTGTCCATTAAAATAACATCAAATTCATCAGAAATACAATGTAGACATTGTTAATGTTGTAAATGACTATTGTAGCTGGAAACGGCAGATTTTTAATGGAATATCTACATAGGCGTACAGAGGCCCATTATCAGCAACCATCACTCCTGTGTTCCAATGGCACGTTGTGTTAGCGAATTCAAGTTTATCATTTTAAAAGACTAATTGATCATTAGAAAACCCTTTTCCAATTATGTTAGCACAGCTGAAAACTGTTGTTCTGATTAAAGAAGCAATAACACTGGCCTTCTTTAGACTAGTTGAGTATCTGGAGCATCAGCATTCGTGGGTTCGATTACAGGCTCAAAATGGCCAGAAACAAATAACTTTCTTCTGAAACTCGTCAGTCTATTCTTGTTCTGAGAAATGAAGGCTATTCGATGTGATAAATTGCCAAGAAACTGAAGATCTCGTACAACGCTGTGTACTACTCCCTTCACAGAACAGAGCAAACTGACTCTAGCCAGAATAGAAAGAGGAGTGAGAGGCCCCGGTGCACAACTGAGCAAGAGGACAAGTAATATAGAGTGTCTAGTTTGAGAAACAGACGCCTCACAAGTCCTCAACTGGCAGCTTCATTAAATAGTACCCACAAAACACCAGTCTCAACGTCAACAGTGAGGAGGTGACTCCGGGATGCTGGCCTTCTAGGCAGAGCTTCTCTGTCCAGTGTCTGTGTTCTTTTGCCCATCTTAATCTTTTATTTTTATTGGCCAGTCTGAGATATGTTTTTTTCTTTGCAACTCTGCCTAGAAGTCCAGCATCCCGGAGTCGCCTCTTCACTGTTGACGTTGAGACTGGTGTTTTGCGGGTGCTATTTAATCTGCCGTTTCCAGCTACAATAGTCATTTACAACATTAACAATGTCTACACTGTATTTCTGAACAATTTCATGCTATTTTAAATGGACAAAAAAATTGCTTTCTTTAAAAAACAAGGACATTTCTAAGTGACCCCAAACTAGTAGTGTGTGTGTTATGTATGAGTTATTTAGTCCTTCTGTTAACTTTCTTTCCTCATTCCGACTTTGTTGCAGTAAAGGTCAAGACACTAGCTGAATGCATACATACTACTTATGAATGTGTTATGCATGAGTTATGAATGTGCCATGAAGCCCTTAGGTAGTCATTAGGTTCAGCCAGCTGCAGTAGAGGACAGGACACTTAGCTACATTACATTGTGACATCATAATGGCAGTTACCCATTTCGTTCTAAACCAATGAAATGTTGACTGACATGAATACTATATAGGCAGGAGAATACACTTCCTCCTTCTCGCTATCTCTCTCTCCCTCCCTTTCTCTATCATTCTCGCTCTGTATCTACCTCTCTCCTTCCCTCTCGCTCTGTCTCTCTACTTCTCCATGTCTCTCTTCCCCATGTGTGTGCCAAGAATGAAGTCACCACACACTAATACACACACGTCTCACATGGCCGCAGTGGCAGACTCAGTCACGACTTGCAGTGCAGACACACACAAAGAGATTCGATGCCTTGAGTTTATCACTCATCACTGTTAGCTCAACACACACACACACGTACGTGCACGCAGACACACACACACACATGCGCACGCAGACTGGACAGGTAGAGCATAGTGTAGGTTACAAAACAAACAAGCTTTTAAATAATACATGAAATATCTAGTTGAGCATTTTATTTGAGTGATTATGGAAATCTATCTGTGGGTACTGTACTGAGCATCTTTTGAGTCTATGTATTTAGGCCATGCCTGGTGATGCTGTGTGTGCCTGTGCATCTGTGTGTGTGTATGTGTGCGTATAGTTCGATGTTGTCTGTGTGTGTGTGTGTGTGTGTGTGTGTGTGTGTGTGTGTGTGTGTGTGTGTGTGTGTGTGTGTGTCTGTGTGTTGTGACAACCCTCCCACTCTGTCTGCTGAATTCTTTCTCTTTGCTCTTGTTTTCCGCATTAGGATGCCGGTGGGCGGAGTTGGGAGGGTCGTCAGCTACATGGGAAACACCTGGGCCCGGGTGTGTCCCAGGATAAATACACCTCTTCCTCATTCATTGGGGAGACTCTCTCCATGCAGACACACTGAGTTTGGTTGTGGCATTTTTGTGGCCGGTTTGTTTGATTGTTTGCTTTGGCATCTTTCAACCCTCCTCATCACAGCTATACACGCGACCACTCACTGACGCTACAGATTACTGTCTACACACACCATTGTTCATTGTATATAGGTTACCTCAGTTAATAAATATATCTTTGTTATTCCTTATCTCCACGTTGTCTCACTTTTTGTTGCGGGCTTCGAGCCGGTCCCTGACAGTGTGCATAGTGATGCTGCATAGTGATGCTGTGCGTGTGTGTGCGTATGGTGTGTGTTTGCGTGTCTATGTATCTGTCTATGTGTGTGTGTCGGAGCACAGGATAAGGCTGTTAGAGAGAGTCTGTGTCTCAAGGCTGTACAGGTGATTGATCATCTGCACCAATGAAAACCAGGTTACCGCAGCACACACATGCACACACACACACGCACGCACGCACACACACACACACACACACACACACACAGATACATAGACACGCAAACACACACACACCACACGTTTGCTCTCCTTCCCTCTACTCAACGTGTTTGCTATCTCATTTCCCTCTCTCTCCTCCCCATCTCTTAATCACTCACTTTCTCTCCTTCTCCTCCCATCCTTTTCCCTGCTCCCAGACCTCTCTCTCTCTGCCTCCATCCCTCACTCTATGTATCACCATCATCATACCTGCATCCCTCTTTTCCCTCTCCCTCCGTCACGCTCTCATCTCTCTACCTCTCCCTTCTCTCTCTCGCTCCCTCTTACCAGTGCAATCCACCATCCATTCCTTTTCACCCCATTGCTCCTCCCTATTCACTCTCCCGCTCCCTCTCTCTCTCCTCTCTCTCTCCCTCCCTCTTGTTCTCTCTCTCCTGTTTTCCAGAGCCAGGGGGAAGAGAGACAGAGTGACGTGACGTTACCACTGCAATACTCCCTGCTCTCTCTCCGTCTTTCCCTCTCGCTTCCTTATTGCTCTTCCTTAGAGCTGCTGGTGGACTCACAGAGAAGTGTTCTGAGGTCTCTCTCTCTCTCTCTCTCTCTCTCTCTCTCTCTCTCTCTCTCTCTCTCTCTCTCTCTCGCTCTCATAAACCATACAGCAGATTCACCACCTCTACTTACAATAGCAGCATCCCCCACACTTTTACAGTGCACACACGCGCACATGCGCAGTCTCCAGGGCAAACCCAAATTGAGAGGTCTGACTGACACAGACAGAGGAAGATGGGTGAGAAAGAGAGAGTGGGGAGAGAGAGGAGAGGAGGGAGAATGGGAAGATAGGAAGTATAAATTGAGAGGTCTGACTGACACAGAGAGAGGAAGATGGGTGAGAAAGAGAGAGGAGAGGAGGGAGAATGGGAAGATAGGAAGTATATAAAGCAGCTGACAGTCTCTACACATTTTCCTCTCTCTTTCCCTCCCATACATTTCCTTATGTTCCTCCCTAGTTAAAAAAAGGTAAAAATAACTACAAATACATATATATCTTCCCCCTTCACCCTCCTCCCTCTATCTCTATCTCTATCTCTATCTCTATCTCTATCTCTATCTCTATCTCTATCTCTATCTCCGTCCATTCCTGTGTCAGTGCCTTCAATACTATTCTCTCTTTCCCCTTTCCTTGTCTCTCTCTCTCTCCCCTCTCTATCTCTATGTCCCCCTCGACACCTCCTCTCTATCTCTATGTCCCCCTCGACACCTCCTCTCTATCTCTATGTCCCCCTCGACACCTCCTCTCTATCTCTATGTCCCCCTCGACACCTCCTCTCTATCTCTATGTCCCCCTCGACACCTCCTCTCTATCTCTATGTCCCCCTCGACCCCTCCTCTCTATCTCTATGTCCCCCTCGACACCTCCTCTCTATCTCTATGTCCCCCTCGACACCTCCTCTCTATCTCTATGTCCCCCTCGACACCTCCTCTCTATCTCTATGTCCCCCTCGACACCTCCTCTCTATCTCTATGTCCCCCTCGACACCTCCTCTCTGTCTCTATGTCCCCCTCGACACCTCCTCTCTATCTCTATGTCCCCCTCGACACCTCCTCTCTGTCTCTATGTCCCCCTCGACACCTCCTCTCTATCTCTATGTCCCCCTCGACACCTCCTCTCTATCTCTATGTCCCCCTCGACACCTCCTCTCTATCTCTATGTCCCCCTCGACACCTCCTCTCTATCTCTCCTCTCTCTATCTCTATGTCCCCCTCGACACCTCCTCTCTGTCTCTTCCCTCTCTCTCTCCCTCCCTCCTCTCTCTCTGTGAGGTGACATTTCACTGGTGCCCTGCTTGTTGCTCCCTGCAGCGCCACTCTGATCTAGCCTCAGTGTGTGTGTGTGTGTGTGTGTGTGTGTGTGTGTGTGTGTGTGTGTGTGTGTGTGTGTGTGTGTGTGTGTGTGTGTGTGTGTGTGTGTGCTCATTAAAGGGAGACAGCGATGGAGAGGGTGATGCCCTGATTACACACACACACCTTGTCAAACGAGACCTCTGCTGTGTGTGTGTGTGTGTGTGTGTGGGTGTGTGTGTGTGTGTCTACCCCAGCTGACTGTATATCTTAATGTCCTCCTTTCCCTCTCTCTACATGCTGTGTATCTTTCCAGGTCTTCCTTTTCTTTCACCCATCCCCCCTTTTTCTCACATTAGTCTAACCCCTCATTTTACTGCTGCTGCTCTCTCAGCTCCTCTCTCTCTCTCAGCTCCCCTCTCTCTCTCAGCTCCTCTCTCTCTCTCTTAGCTCCCCCCTCTCTCTCAGCTCCTCTCTCTCTCTCAGTTCCTCTCTCTCTCTCAGCTCCTCTCTCTCAGCTCCTCTCTCTCAGCTCCTCTCTCTCTCTCTCAGCTCCCCTCTCTCTCTCAGCTCCTCTCTCTCTCTCTCTCAGCTCCTCTCTCTCAGCTCCTCTCTCTCAGCCCCTCTCTCTCTCTCTTAGCTCCCCCCTCTCTCTCAGCTCCTCTCTCTCTCTCAGTTCCTCTCTCTCTCTCAGTTCCTCTCTCTCTCTCAGCTCCTCTCTCTCAGCTCCTCTCTCTCAGCTCCTCTCTCTCTCTCTCAGCTCCCCTCTCTCTCTCAGCTCCTCTCTCTCGACATGCTGCTCACTTGCTACGGCACAGCAGCCATTTTTGGATCACACATCAAACAAACACACCCTCCTGTCTCACTCTCCCCTGCATCTCTCTTTCTTCTTTCTCTTTTGAACGCACACACACACACACACTATCTACAGTATATATATAGATATCAGTCAGTCTCTGTCTGTCTGTCTGTCTGCCATACATCAGGATATTGATCTTTAGACTGATCAGGGGGCCATTGATCCTGGAGTTTCCTCAGTCCAGACACACATGGACGGGAGCCAAGAGATGGGACTAGACTACATCTACACACATAAGATGGGACCAGACTACATGTACACACATAAGATGGGACCAGACTACATGTACACACATAAGATGGGACCAGACTACATCTACACACATAAGATGGGACCAGACTACATGTACACACATAAGATGGGACTAGACTACATGTACACACATAAGATGGGACTAGACTACATCTACACACATAAGATGGGACTAGACTACATGTACACACATAAGATGGGACTAGACTACATGTACACACATAAGATGGGACCAGACTACATGTACACACATAAAATGGGACTAGACTACATGTACACACATAAGATGGGACCAGACTACATGTACACACATAAGATGGGACCAGACTACATGTACACACATAAGATGGAACTAGACTACATGTACACACATAAGATGGGACCAGACTACATGTACACACATAAGGGTTTCCAGCAATGACATCAATAGTGTGTGTGTGTGTGTGTGTGTGTGTGTGTGTGTGTGTGTGTGTGTGTGTGTGTGTGTGTGTGTGTGTGTGTGTGTGTGTGTGTGTGTGTGTGTGTGTGTGTGTGTGTGTGTGTGTGTACTGTGAGAAGGTGTCACTTGCATCAGGCATATTAGCATGTGAACACACACTGAGCACTAGTACAAAATCATCCCAACTTGGCCCGCGGACCGCCAGTTGACAATCGCTGATGTACGGTATGTAGACAGTAGTTATGGTATGATCCCTGATGTATGGTATGTAGACAGTAGTTATGGTAATGATCCCTGATGTATGGTATGTAGACAGTAGTTATGGTAATGATCCCTGATGTATGGTATGTAGACAGTAGTTATGGTAATGATCCCTGATGTATGGTATGTAGACAGTAGTTATGGTAATGATCCCTGATGTATGGTATGTAGACAGTAGTTATGGTAATGATCCCTGATGTATGGTATGTAGACAGTAGTTATGGTAATGATCCCTGATGTATGGTATGTAGACAGTAGTTATGGTAATGATCCCTGATGTATGGTATGTAGACAGTAGTTATGGTAATGATCCCTGTTGTATGGTATGTAGACAGTAGTTATGGTATAATCCCTGATGTATGGTATGTAGACAGTAGTTATGGTATGATCCCTGATGTATGGTATGTAGACAGTAGTTATGGTATGATCCCTGATGTATGGTATGTAGACAGTAGTTATGGTATGATCCCTGATGTATGGTATGTAGACAGTAGTTATGGTAATGATCCCTGATAGTATGGTATGTAGACAGTAGTTATGGTATAATCCCTGATGTATGGTATGTAGACAGTAGTTATGGTATAATACAATGCAACAATAATGTACTTACCCAGTGAGCACTACTACAAAGTCCATAGCGTTCCATCCATTCCTCAGGTAGGAGCCCTTATGGAGGGCAAAGCCCAGAGCAAGAATCTTTATACCTGACTCAAAACAGAAGATGGCTATGAAGTAGGGCTCTGTATCATCCTAATGGAGAGAAGGGGAGAGAGAGAGAGAGAGAGAGAGAGAGAGAGAGGAGAGGAGGGAGGAGGAGAGGAGGGAGGAGGAGGAGAGAGAGAGAGAGGGGGAGAGAGAGGAAAGGAGGGAGGGAGGGAGAGAGAGAGAGAGGGTTAGACTATGGCATTTCGAAAAAGAGCATTGTGTGCACCTTTGTTGTGTGTGTGTGTGTGTGTGTGTGTGTGTTGGTGTGTGTGTGTGTGTGAGAGAGAGAGAGAGAGAGTTGTACTCACCAGTCTCTCAGAAAGAGGAGTTTTGTCATTCTCAGGTAAATGCTGTTCCAGAGCCAGGACGATACAGTTAGCTATGATGGTTGCCAAAATCATCCATTCAAATGGAGTACGGCTGGAGTTAAGGCCAGTAACATGGGACAATATATACACATATATCTAATAATACAAACATCAATCATCTTAAACTGACAGTCCACGAAAACTGGCATTGACTAATGACTATTAGAATGACTTATTTGATTGATTTCCCACCATTCAATAAGTCAGAAGACAGCAATCCAGACCTTCCTATGACCATGTAAACGTCCCCTGTTGAATAAACGTACACATTGCATATTCTCAGCATGACAAAATCCAACCCTTTACACAGCCCTTCTCCCCTTGTCTATAGGAGGAAAGCACACTGTTTCAATGGCTCAAATGTTTAGACAATCACACATTTGATAGATTTTGACTATCACTAATGTTTGGTAAAGTAATAAAGAATAAAGAAGGTGAAATATTTTGGGTAGCTGTTCCTAAAACAGATTATAACTATATGTGGACATATTATAATTATGAAAAGGCTTATTCATTCACAATGTAATTGAATTTATCATATCATCATTTGTATATACAGTTGACGTCGGAAGTTTACATACACCTTAGCCAAATACATTTAAAATCAGTTTATCACAATTCCTGACATTTAATCCTCGTAAGAATTACCTGCCTTAGGTCAGTTAGGATCACCACTTTATTTTAAGAATGTGAAATGTCAGAATAATAGTAGAGAGAATTATTTATTTCAGCTTTTATTTCTTTCATCACATTCCCAGTGGGTCAGAAGTTTAGATACACTCAATTAGTTTTTGGTAGCATTGCCTTTAAATTGTTTAACCTGGGTCAAACGCTTCAGGTAGCCTTCCACAAGCTTCCCACAATAAGTTGGGTGAATTGTAGCCCATTCCTCCTGACAGAGCTGGTGTAACGGAGTCAGGTTTGTAGGCCTCCTTGCTCGCACACGCTTTTTTCAGTTCTTCCCACAAATTTTCTATAGGATTAAGGTCAGGGCATTGTGATGGCCACTCCAATACCTTGACTTTGTTGTCCTTAAGCCATTTTGCCACAACTTTGGAAGTATGCTTGGGGTCATTGTTCATTTGGAAGACCCATTTGCAACCAAGCTTTAACTTTCTGACTGATGTTTTAAGATGTTGCTTCAATATATCCACATCATTTTCCTGCCTCATAATGCCATCTATTTTGTGATGTGCACCAGTCCCTCCTGCAGCAAAGCACCCCCACAACATGATGCTGCCACCCCGTGCTTCACAGTTGGGATGGTGTTTTTCGGCTCGCAAGCCTCCCACTTTTTCCTCCAAACATAACGATGGTCATTATGGCCAAACAGTTCTATTTTTGTTTCATCAGACCAGAGGACATTTCTCCAAAAAGTATGATCTTGTCCCCATGTGCAGTTGCAAACTGTAGTCTGGCTTTTTTATATCGGTTTTGGAGCAGTGGCTTCTTCCTTACTGAGCGGCCTTTCAGGTTATGTCGATATAGGACTCGTTTCACTGTGGATATAGATACTTTTGTACCTGTTTCCTCCAGCATCTTCACAAGGTCCGTTGCTATAGTTTTGGGATTGATTTTCACTTTTCGCACCAAAATACGTTCATCTCTAGGAGTCAGAACACGTCTCCTTCCTGAGTGGTATGACGGCTGAGTGGTTCCATGGTGTTTTACTTGCATACTATTGTTTGTAGAGATGAATGTGGTACCTTAAGGCGTTTGGAAATTGCTCTTGGCTGATTTCTTTGGATTTTCCCATGATGTCAAGCAAAGAGGCACTGAGTTTGAAGGTAGGCCATGAAATACATCCACAGATACACCACCAATTGACTCAAATTATGTCAATTAGCCTATAAGAAGCTTCTAAAGCCATGACATCATTTTCTGGATTTTTCCAAGCTATTTAAAGGCACAGTCAACTTAGTGTATGTAAACTTCTGACCAACTGGAATTGTGATACAGTGAATTATAAGTGAAATAATCTGTCTGTAAACAATTGTTGGAAAAACTACTTAAAACAACTATAGTTTGTGGAGTGGTTGAAAAACGAGTTTTAATGACTCCAACATAAGTGTATGTAAACTTGCAACTTCAACTGTATATACTCCCACCAACACTTGTTTGGTTACTACATGATTCCATATGTGTTATTTCATAGTTTTGATGTCTTCACTATTTTTCTACAATGTAAACATTTAAAAAAATATAGAAAAACCCTGGAATGAGTAGGCGTGTCCAAACTTTTGACTGGTACTGTATATATATTTATATATGTTATTTTAATTTTTTTGTACTTTTACCCCTTTTTGTTCCCAATTTTGTGATATCCAATTGGTAGTTACAGTCTTGTCCCATCGCTGCAACTCCCGTACGGACTCAGGAGAGGCGACGGTCGAGAGCTATGCGTCCTCTGAAACATGACCCTGCCAAGCCGCACTGCTTCTTGACACACTGCTCGCTTAACCAAGAAGCCAGCCGCACCAATGTGTCGGAGGAAACACCGTCCAGCTCGCAAACGAAATCAGCTTGCAGGCGCACGGCCCACCACAAGGAGTCGCTAGAGCGCGATGGGACAAGGACATCCCAGCCGGCTAAACCCTCCCTTAACACTGACGACGCTGGGCCAATTGTGTGCTGCCTCATGGGTCTCCCGGTCACCGCCGACTGTAACACAGCCTGAGATCGAACCCAGGTCTGTAGTGACGTCTCTAAGTGCCTTAGACCGCTGCACCACATCATATTTGAGTATGTTTTATTATACTTTTACTGTGTACTAGATAATTTGGGTTGAATTTTTTTTCTTCTGAGACATAAATAAACAATTCCAGGTGAAAGCCAAAGGTAACAGATTTCTGGGGGGGGGGGGGGGGGGGCACTACTACATGAATAAAATATTGCCCTCTTGCTAGACTGATGACTAAAGCCATAGCTAAACAGTGCAAAACGGCTGTCAGCTCAACTTCAAGACCAGTAACATGGGAGAACAGCAAAAGCATATACATGTATCTACAAATACAAGCATTAAGGCCAGTAGGAAAACTGGAATAGCATACAAACACACATATATATCTGACATATACAGTATTTCATAATACAAACACACACAAAGGTACTGTGCCGTATACAAACATACATAACAAAGAAGGACAATATCAAACCTCTATTCTACTGTAAGAGATTGAATAGGATCTGAAGCACTTACAAATTCGTAACATATCATACGAAGGGAAGGACTCTGCTGTGTGTGTGACCAGGCCTGAGTAATGCTGGCCTTACTGAACTCTGCTGTGTGTGACCAGGCCTGAGTAATGCTGGCCTTACTGAACTCTGGTATGTGTGACCAGGCCTAAGTAATGCTGGCCTTACTGAACTCTGGTGTGTGTGACCAGGCCTGAGTAATGCTGGCCTTACTGAACTCTGGTGTGTGTGACCAGGCCTGAGTAATGCTGGCCTTACTGAACTCTGGTATGTGTGACCAGGCCTAAGTAATGCTGGCCTTACTGAACTCTGGTGTGTGTGACCAGGCCTGAGTAATGCTGGCCTTACTGAACTCTGGTGTGTGTGACCAGGCCTGAGTAATGCTGGCCTTACTGAACTCTGGTATGTGTGACCAGGCCTGAGTAATGCTGGCCTTACTGAACTCTGGTGTGTGTGACCAGGCCTGAGTAATGCTGGCCTTACTGAACTCTGCTGTGTGTGACCAGGCCTGAGTAATGCTGGCCTTACTGAACTCTGGTGTGTGTGACCAGGCCTGAGTAATGCTGGCCTTACTGAACTCTGGTGTGTGTGACCAGGCCTGAGTAATGCTGGCCTTACTGAACTCTGGTATGTGTGACCAGGCCTGAGTAATGCTGGCCTTACTGAACTCTGGTGTGTCTGACCAGGCCTGAGTAATGCTGGCCTTACTGAACTCTGCTGTGTGTGACCAGGCCTGAGTAATGCTGGCCTTACTGAACTCTGGTGTGTGTGACCAGGCCTGAGTAATGCTGGCCTTACTGAACTCTGGTGTGTGTGACCAGGCCTGAGTAATGCTGGCCTTACTGAACTCTGGTATGTGTGACCAGGCCTGAGTAATGCTGGCCTTACTGAACTCTGGTATGTGTGACCAGGCCTGAGTAATGCTGGCCTTACTGAACTCTGCTGTGTGTGACCAGGCCTGAGTAATGCTGGCCTTACTGAACTCTGGTGTGTGTGACCAGGCCTGAGTAATGCTGGCCTTACTGAACTCTGGTATGTGTGACCAGGCCTGAGTAATGCTGGCCTTACTGAACTCTGGTATGTGTGACCAGGCCTGAGTAATGCTGGCCTTACTGAACTCTGCTGTGTGTGACCAGGCCTGAGTAATGCTGGCCTTACTGAACTCTGGTATGTGTGACCAGGCCTGAGTAATGCTGGCCTTACTGAACTCTGCTGTGTGTGACCAGGCCTGAGTAATGCTGGCCTTACTGAACTCTGGTATGTGTGACCAGGCCTGAGTAATGCTGGCCTTACTGAACTCTGGTGTGTCTGACCAGGCCTGAATAATGCTGGCCTTACTGAACTCTGCTGTGTGTGACCAGGCCTGAGTAATGCTGGCCTTACTGAACTCTGGTGTGTCTGACCAGGCCTGAGTAATGCTGGCCTTACTGAACTCTGGTGTGTGTGACCAGGCCTGAGTAATGCTGGCCTTACTGAACTCTGGTGTGTGTGACCAGGCCTAAGTAATGCTGGCCTTACTGAACTCTGGTGTGTGTGACCAGGCCTGAGTAATGCTGGCCTTACTGAACTCTGGTGTGTGTGACCAGGCCTGAGTAATGCTGGCCTTACTGAACTCTGCTGTGTGTGACCAGGCCTGAGTAATGCTGGCCTTACTGAACTCTGGTATGTGTGACCAGGCCTGAGTAATGCTGGCCTTACTGAACTCTGGTATGTGTGACCAGGCCTGAGTAATGCTGGCCTTACTGAACTCTGCTGTGTGTGACCAGGCCTGAGTAATGCTGGCCTTACTGAACTCTGCTGTGTGTGACCAGGCCTGAGTAATGCTGGCCTTACTGAACTCTGCTGTGTGTGACCAGGCCTGAGTAATGCTGGCCTTACTGAACTCTGGTATGTGTGACCAGGCCTGAGTAATGCTGGCCTTACTGAACTCTGCTGTGTGTGACCAGGCCTGAGTAATGCTGGCCTTACTGAACTCTGGTATGTGTGACCAGGCCTGAGTAATGCTGGCCTTACTGAACTCTGCTGTGTGTGACCAGGCCTGAGTAATGCTGGCCTTACTGAACTCTGGTATGTGTGACCAGGCCTGAGTAATGCTGGCCTTACTGAACTCTGGTGTGTCTGACCAGGCCTGAGTAATGCTGGCCTTACTGAACTCTGGTGTGTGTGACCAGGCCTGAGTAATGCTGGCCTTACTGAACTCTGGTGTGTCTGACCAGGCCTGAGTAATGCTGGCCTTACTGAACTCTGGTGTGTGTGACCAGGCCTGAGTAATGCTGGCCTTACTGAACTCTGGTGTGTGTGACCAGGCCTAAGTAATGCTGGCCTTACTGAACTCTGGTGTGTGTGACCAGGCCTGAGTAATGCTGGCCTTACTGAACTCTGGTGTGTGTGACCAGGCCTGAGTAATGCTGGCCTTACTGAACTCTGGTGTGTGTGACCAGGCCTGAGTAATGCTGGCCTTACTGAACTCTGGTGTGTGTGACCAGGCCTGAGTAATGCTGGCCTTACTGAACTCTGGTGTGTGTGACCAGGCCTGAGTAATGCTGGCCTTACTGAACTCTGGTGTGTGTGACCAGGCCTAAATAATGCTGGCCTTACTGAACTCTGGTGTGTGTGACCAGGCCTAAGTAATGCTGGCCTTACTGAACTCTGGTGTGTGTGACCAGGCCTGAGTAATGCTGGCCTTACTGAACTCTGGTGTGTGTGACCAGGCCTGAGTAATGCTGGCCTTACTGAACTCTGGTGTGTCTGACCAGGCCTGAGTAATGCTGGCCTTATTTAACTCTGGTGTGTGTGACCAGGCCTAAGTAATGCTGGCCTTACTGAACTCTGGTGTGTGTGACCAGGCCTAAGTAATGCTGGCCTTACTGAACTCTGGTGTGTGTGACCAGGCCTGAGTAATGCTGGCCTTACTGAACTCTGGTGTGTGTGACCAGGCCTAAGTAATGCTGGCCTTACTGAACTCTGGTGTGTGTGACCAGGCCTGAGTAATGCTGGCCTTACTGAACTCTGGTGTGTGTGACCAGGCCTGAGTAATGCTGGCCTTACTGAACTCTGGTGTGTGTGACCAGGCCAAATAATGCTGGCCTTACTGAACTCTGGTGTGTGTGACCAGGCCTGAGTAATGCTGGCCTTACTGAACTCTGGTGTGTGTGACCAGGCCTGAGTAATGCTGGCCTTACTGAACTCTGGTGTGTGTGACCAGGCCTGAGTAATGCTGGCCTTACTGAACTCTGGTGTGTGTGACCAGGCCTGAGTAATGCTGGCCTTACTGAACTCTGGTGTGTGTGACCAGGCCTGAGTAATGCTGGCCTTATTTAACTCTGGTGTGTGTGACCAGGCCTGAGTAATGCTGGCCTTACTGAACTCTGGTGTGTGTGACCAGGCCTGAGTAATGCTGGCCTTACTGAACTCTGGTGTGTGTGACCAGGCCTGAGTAATGCTGGCCTTACTGAACTCTGGTGTGTGACCAGGCCTGAGTAATGCTGGCCTTATTTAACTCTGGTGTGTGTGACCAGGCCTGAGTAATGCTGGCCTTACTGAACTCTGGTGTGTGTGACCAGGCCTGAGTAATGCTGGCCTTATTTAACTCTGGTGTGTGTGACCAGGCCTGAGTAATGCTGGCCTTACTGAACTCTGGTGTGTGTGACCAGGCCTGAGTAATGCTGGCCTTACTGAACTCTGGTGTGTGTGACCAGGCCTGAGTAATGCTGGCTTAAGGGGCTGGTATGACTGGATGGGTCTGGACAGATCAGCACTGCTCCTAATTGGAGACTCATTATCCTGTTAGTGTGTGTGTGTTTGTGTGTGTACATGCACACTTGTCAGTATTTGTTTGTGTTTGCATCTGTGTGCAAACTTGCATCCGTCCGTCCGTGTGTGTATGTCAGTGCGTGTGTGTGTCCATGTAATTGAACGGGATCTGTGTGTTTATGTCCGTGTGTGTGTGTGTTTACCAGATGCCAGTCTGACATTGACACCATGGCCGGGGGATGGTTAAGAGGGTGATGCGGTCTGAGTCTGTGTGTGTGTCGTAACAGCTGATGTAACATGAAGAGACAGACTAGCATGGGAGTGAAGACTCAGACTAAACACTGGCTAGAAGCAACACTCCAGTACCCAGACTCTTATTTCACCAGGTCAGTTGACTGACAACACATTCTCATTTCCAGCAACAACCTGGGGAATAGTTACAGGGGAGAGGAGGGGGGACGAATGAGCCAATTGGAAGCCCGGGATGTTTAGGTGGCCATGATGGTATGGGAATTTAGCCTGGACGATAAGTACCATGGGTTTATAGTGACCACAGAGCGTCAGAACACCCGTTTAACATCCCATCTGAAAGACAGCACCATACACAGGGCAGTGTCACTGCCCTGGGATAGATTATTTTTGTTGTTGACCAGAGGAATGAGTTCCTCTTACTGGCCCTCCAACACCACTTCCAGGAGCATCTGGTCTCGCTTCCAGGAACCGACCAGGACCAACCCTGCTTAGCTTCAGAAGCAAGCCAGCAGTGGGATGCAGGGTGGTATGCTGCTGGCTCACTGCTGTAGTACTGTTTATAGGAAGGAGGATTTCAGCACTACGGAAGAATATACTGTTTAATAGCTGTTACAGTTTAAACATCAATTATGCTATTATTCTATTTTACACACACACACACACACACACACACACACACACACACACACACACACACACACACACACACACACACACACACACACACACACACACACACACACACACACACACACACACACACACACACACAGCACTGATTTAAGACGAAAATCTATAATTCCCCCAGTCTTTGATAACAGTGAGTAACTTCTCTGATGTGATCAAATTGAGAGACAGTAAAGCACTATGTAGGCTTTACGTAGCCCTTAAGTAAGTTATATGACACTGCATAGCATCAGAGTCTAGTAACAGAACGGTGGCTGCATGGAGAGTAAATAATTCAGTTGTGACAGTTCCACATCGCTGAGCAAACATTCTCTCTCTCTCTCTGTGTTGTCCTATGTCTGACCCCTCTCCTTCCATCTCACCGTCTTCCCTTCTCCCATTTTCTCACCCTATAACTGACCCCAGTTCATCCCCCTCTATCAACCCCACTTCCCCTTTCTCTTACACTCTAAAAACATGCTGGGTTGTTTGGCTGACCCAACCCTGCTGGGTTGCTTGGCTGACCCAACCCTGCTGGGTTGCTTGGCTTACCCAACCCTGCTGGGTTGTTTGGCTGACCCAACTCTGCTGGGTTGTTTGGCTGACCCAACCCTGCTGGGTTGTTTGGCTGACCCAACCCTGCTGGGTTGTTTGGCTGACCCAACCTTGCTGGGTTGTTTGGCTGACCCAACCCTGCTGGGTTGTTTGGCTGACCCAACCCTGCTGGTTTGTTTTGGCAACCTGCTGGGTTGTTTGGCTGACCCAACCCTGCTGGGTTGTTTGGCTGACCCAACCCTGCTGGGTTGTTTGGCTGACCCAACCCTGCTGGGTTGTTTGGCTGACCCAACCCTGCTGGGTTGTTTGGCTGACCCAACCGTGCTGGGTTGTTTGGCTGACCCAACCCTGCTGGGTTGTTTGGCTGACCCAACCCTGCTGGGTTGTTTGGCTGACCCAACCCTGCTGGGTTGTTTGGGCTGAACTCCAACCACCCTGCTGGGTTGTTTGGCTGACCCAACCCTGCTGGGTTGTTTGGCTGACCCAACCCTAGCTGGGTTGTTTGGCTGACCCAACCCTGCTGGGTTGTTTGGCTGACCCAACCCTGCTGGGTTGTTTGGCTGACCCACCTCTGCTGGGTTGTTTGGCTGACCCAACCCTGCTGGGTTGTTTGGCTGACCCACCCTGCTGGGTTGTTTGGCTTGACCCAACCCTGCTGGGTTGTTTGGCTGACCCAACCCTGCTGGGTTGTTTGGCTGACCCAACCCTGCTGGGTTGTTTGGCTGACCCAACCCTGCTGGGTTGTTTGGCTGACCCAACCCTGCTGGGTTGTTTGTCTGACCCAACCCTGCTGGGTTGTTTGGCTGACCCAACCCTGCTGGGTTGTTTGGCTGACCCAACCCTGCTGGGTTGTTTGGCTGACCCAACCCTGCTGGGTTGTTTGGCTGACCCAACCCTGCTGGGTTGTTTGGCTGACCCAACCCTGCTGGGTTGTTTGGCTTACCCAACCCTGCTGGGTTGTTTGGCTGACCCAACCCTGCTGGGTTGTTTGGCTTACCCAACCCTGCTGGGTTGTTTGGCTGACCCAACCCTGCTGGGTTGTTTGGCTGACCCAACCCTGCTGGTTGTTTGGCTGACCCAACCCTGCTGGGTTGTTTGGCTGACCCAACCCTGCTGGGTTGTTTGGCTGACCCAACCCTGCTGGGTTGTTTGGCTGACCCAACCCTGCTGGGTTGTTTGGCTTACCCAACCCTGCTGGGTTGTTTGGCTGACCCAACCCTGCTGGGTTGTTTGGCTTACCCAACCCTGCTGGGTTGTTTGGCTGACCCAACCCTGCTGGGTTGTTTGGCTGACCCAACCCTGCTGGGTTGTTTGGCTGACCCAACCCTGCTGGGTTGTTTGGCTGACCCAACCCTGCTGGGTTGTTTGGCTGACCCAACCCTGCTGGGTTGTTTGGCTGACCCAACCCTGCTGGGTTGTTTGGCTGACCCAACCCTGCTGGGTTGTTGGCTGACCCAACCCTGCTGGGTTGTTTGGCTGACCCAACTCTGCTGGGTTGTTTGGCTGACCCAACCCTGCTGGGTTGTTTGGCTGACCCAACCCTGCTGGGTTGTTTGGCTGACCCAACCCTGCTGGGTTGTTTGGCTGACCCAACCCTGCTGGGTTGTTTGGCTGACCCAACCCTGCTGGGTTGTTTGGCCTGACCCAACCCTGCTGGGTTGTTTGGCTGACCCAACCCTGCTGGGTTGTTTGGCTGACCCAACCCTGCTGGGTTGTTTGGCTTACCCAACCCTGCTGGGTTGTTTGGCTGACCCAACCCTGCTGGGTTGTTTGGCGTTGGGTCACTTAATTGGGTTGCTTTCTTTAAAAAAAGCATGGTTGGGTTGTTGATGCTGGATCATTGCTTGGTTATTGAGAAATGACCCAGTGGGTCAGATCAGAAGTCTAGAGGCGTAGTAGGGGCATGGCTTCAGAGAGTTGTTTTTTATCCATCCGTGAGAGTAAATATAATTCCTGCTCATCTGTTCTGTTGTACAGTTATCACATGTTAAGGTCGAACACTTCAATCAGGGCTACAGAAGTGTATGAGTTCTCTAAAAGCCTCTGTAAACCCCATTGTTGGGATGCAATAAGGTGGTATACCTTATTATACAATAATATTATGTAATAAATAATCATAATATTCTAGAAGAAAAATGCACAAAAAAATAGAGAGAGAGACAGATGAGAGAGAGACAGATGAGGGAGAGACAGATGAGGGAGAGACATATGAGAGAGAGAGACATATGAGAGAGAGAGACATATGAGAGGGAGAGACAGATGAGAGAGAGACAGATGAGAGGGAGAGACAGATGAGAGAGAGAGACAGATGAGAGAGAGAGACAGATGAGAGAGAGACAGATGAGAGGGAGAGACAGATGAGAGAGAGAGGCAGATGAGGGAGAGACAGATGACAGCGAGAGAGACACGGATGAGAGAGAGAGACAGATGAGAGGGAGAGACAGATGAGAGGGAGAGACAGATGAGAGAGAGACAGATGAGAGGGAGAGACATATGAGAGGGAGAGACAGATGAGAGAGAGACAGATGAGAGAGAGACAGATGAGAGAGAGACAGATGAGAGAGAGACAGATGAGAGAGAGACAGATGATGAGGGGAGAGACAGATGAGAGAGAGACAGATGAGATGGAGAGACATATGAGAGGGAGAGACAGAATGAAGTAGAGACAGATAGAGAGAGAGACAGATGAGAGAGAGAGATGAGAGGGAGAGACAGATGAGAGAGATGAGAGGGAGAGACAGTAGAGTGTTCTCTGCAGCAGTATACGGCAAGGTGCATCAGCAGTGTTAGAATAATAACACATGGTGAGAGAGAAAGAGAGAGAAAGAGAGAGAAAGAAAGAAATAGGAGAGAAAGAGGAGAGAGAGACCAGTCAAAGAGAAAGATAGACAGTCAAAGCCAGAAGTGTATTGGGCAGTGGGCAGCATTGTAGAGTACGTCAGCAAAGACATGTGACATGGTGCCAGAGAGGGAGAGAGTGAGAGAACGAGAGAGAGGAGAGAGACCAGACCTTTCTCTCCTCTCCCCTCCTCCCCTCTCTCCTTCTCTCCTCTCCCCTCCTCTTCTCCCCTCCTCACCTCTCTCCTACACTTCTCTCCCCTCCTCTGCTGTCCTCCCTCTCTCCTTCTCTCCTCTCCCCTCCTCTTCTCCCCTCCTCACCTCTCTCCTACTCTTCTCTCCCCTCCTCTGCTGTCCTCCTCTCTCTCCTTCTCTCCTCTCCCCTCCTCTTCTCCCCTCCTCCCCTCTCTCCTTCTCTCCCCTCCCCTCCTCAACTCTCCTCCCCTCTCTTCTCCTCTCCTCCTCCCCCCTTCTCTGCTCTCATCCCCTCCTCACCTCTCCCCTCCTCCTCTTGCTCTCCTCCCCCTCCCCTCCTAACCTCCTCTCTCCCCTCCTCTGCTCTCCTCCCCTCTCTCAGCTCCCCTCCCCTCCTCACCTAACCTCCCCTCTCTCCTCCTCTGCTCTCCTCCCCTCTCTCCTCCTCCCCTCCTCACCTAACCTCCCCTCTCTCCTCCTCTGCTCCTCCCCCTCCTCACCTAACCTCCCCTCTCTCCTCCTCTGCTCTCCTCCCCTCTCTCCTCCTCCCCTCTCTGCCTGATTAGACTGGTCCTCAGATGGTTCGAGACAGGCCCCTGCTCTGCCAACTAGACACTACACTGGCTGATGTTGCATCACACACACACACACACACACACAACACACACACACACACACACACACACACACACACACACACCACACACACACACACACACACACAGAGCGAGAGAGAGAGAGAGAGATACATACACACAGAAGGAGAGTGATACGGGCACAGACAAAGGTACACACCAAACACAAATACACACACCTACTGACTAAGCAGAATGTAGACTGTAGTGTAGACATACACGAGACTGCACACAGACACAGACACACACACTTTATCTAATACATATGTCCACCTTTAATTCCAGTTATCTATTGACCCTGACCGGCACCTCTCTTCCTCTCATCCCCCTCTCCATCTCTACCTCCCCTCTCTATCTATCCTCCTCCCTCTCTCACGTCATCATGACCTTTCCACGACCGCCTCCCCCCTCTTCCATGTCTCCACTCTCCATCCCCCTCTCTTTATCTTGCCTTTCCACTCCAGGACAGTTAAAGCAAACAATACACACACACGCACGCACATACACATCGAACGAGGCATTATCCAGCATCAGCATATTACCGCTCGACTGCTTAAAACGGTGCTGTGAACACACACACACACACACACACACACACACACACACACACACACACACACACACACACACACCTCTCCTTTCTGATTCTGCCAGAAAGTCTATTAGGTTATTAGTAGAGAGAGACAGGGAGACGGAGAGAGATAGAGATGGAGGAGAGAGAGAGAGAGAGAGAGACTGACTCCATCCTTTCCACCCGTGGGTTTTCTCTCAACTAGCCTGTAGACACAGTAGGAGACATGAGTCTGATGGGGAACAACTGAACACACTGTGTGTTGTGTGTCTGTGTAATGTATGTGTGTGTGTCATTGTTGATATTTCTGGGAGGTGTAAGGTTGACATCAAACCGCTCCAGACAGCATCACAGATATGTGTAAATGTGGGTGGTAGGACCATTGTGGTTTTGTGTTTATTGACATAACATGAATTAAGATAGCAATCTTTTAGAGGGGGATAGAAGTCCCCCCCTTTAATATAACAATAATAATATGCCATTTAGCAGACACTTTTATCCAAAGCGACTTAGTCATGCGTGCATACACTACTGATCAAAAGTTTTAGAACACCTACTCATTCAAGGTTTATTTTTTTATTTTTTTTACTATTTTCTACATTGTAGAATAATGGTGAAGACATCACACCTATTAAATAACACATATGGAATCATGTAGTAACCAAAAAAAGTGTTAAACAAATCAAAATATAATTTATATTTGAGATTCTTCAAATAGCCACCATTTGCCTTGATTATAGTTTTGCACGCGCTTGGCATTCTCTCAACCAGCTTCACCTGGAATGCTTTTCGATCAGTCTTGAAGGAGTTCCCACATATGCTGAGCACTTGTTGTCTGCTTTTCCTTCACTCTGTGGTGCGACTCATCGGAGAATTGTGGAGGCCAGAACATCTGATGCAGCACTCCATCACTCTCCTTCTTGGTACAATAGCCCTTACACAGCCTGGAGGTGTGTTGGGTCATTGTCCTGTTGAAAACAAATGATAGTCCCACTAAACCCAAACCAGATGAGATGGTGTATCGCTGCAGAATGCTGTGGTAGCCATGCTGGTTAAGTGTGCCTTGAATTCTAAATAAATCACAGACAGTGTCACCAGCAAAGCACCATCACACCTCCTCCATGATTCACAGCGGGAACCACACATGCAGAGATCACCCGTTCACCCAGGACAGTAATTGGTTGGAACTAAAAATCTCAAATTTGGACTCCAGACCTAAGGACATATTTCCACGGTCTAATGTGCATTGATTGTGTTTCTTGGCCCAAGCAAGTCTCTTCTTCTTATTGGTGTCCTTTAGTAGTGGTTTCTTTGCAGGAATTTGACCATGAAGGCCTGATTCATGCAGTCTCCTCTGAACAGTTGATGCTGAGATGTGTCTGTTACTTTAACTCTGTGAAGCATTTATTTGGGCTGCAATTTCTGAGGCTGGTAACTGTAATGAACTTATCCTCTGCAGCAGAGGTAACTCTGGATCTTCCATTCCTGTGGTGTTCCTCATGAGAGCCAGTTTCATCATAGCGCTTGATGGTTTTTGCGACTACACTTGAAGAAACTTTCAAAGTTCTTGAAGTTTTCCGTATTGACTGACCTTCATGTCTTCAAGTAATGATGGACTGTCGTTTCTCTTCGCTTATTTGAGCTGTTCTTGACATAATATGGACTTGGTGGTCTTTTACCAAGTAGGGCTATCTTCTGTATACCACCCATACCTTGTCACAACACAACTGAATGGCTCAAATGCATTAAGAAGGAAAGAAATTCCACAAATGAACTTTTAAGAAGGCACACCTGTTAATTGAAAAGCATTCCAGGTGACTACCTCATGAAGCTGGTTGAGAGAATGCCAATAATGTCACCAAGGCAAAATGTGTCTATTTGAAGAATCTCAAATTTGATTTGTTTAACACTTTTTTTGATTACTACATGATTCCATATGTGTTATTTCATAGTGTTGATGTCTTCACTATTATTCACTACTATTATTATTCTACAATGTTGAAAATAATGAAAATAAAGAAAACCCTTGAATGAGTAGTTGTTCTAAAACTTTTGACCGGTAGTGTACATTTTATGTATGGGTGGCCCCGGGAATCAAACTAACAATCCTAAGGTTGCAAGCGCCATGCTCTGCTGAGCCAAACAGGACCAGGTGTATGCATTGCAGAGTTTTTGTTGAAGGTGTGTGTGTGTGTGTTGCAGGCAGTGTTGTAGTGCAGCTCTAAGGAACCTTGACTTGAATCCCTATTAATTCCTCATGTGGAACTATGACCCTTTACGGGTGAATGATTCCTCTACCTGCCCTATAAACTGATGTAGGGCTGGCCTGGTGTGTGTGTGTGTGTGAGTGAGTGTACATGCGTGTGTGTGGTCTGTGTGATTGTATCCAACATAGTTGAGTGTGTGTGCGTCTGTGTGTGTGTATGTGTGTGTGTGTGTGTGTGTGTGTGTGAGAGAGTTTTCAGCTGAGCAGGCTACTTTGGCCTGTATAGAGCTGAGTGTGGTGCTTTATGGGAGAAACGGCTGATGAGGAAAGGAGAGTTTAAATCAAACCAAACGAAGCTTTATCAAATAAATGAAACTGTGTAGTACTGGACTCAGCAAGTGTTCCTTTATAGGCACACACACGCACACACACACACACACACACACACACACACACACACACACACACACACACACACCCACACACACACACACACACACACACACACACACACACACACACACACACATACACACATACACACACACACGGCAATGTGCACAAGCGTGGCCAAAATGCAGGGCAAAGTCAAACAAACCACTTCTAGGGTCCTGACGTACATTGTAAGACAAGGATCGTAGTGTGCATCCCAAAGGGCACTCTATTCCCTACATAGTGCACTCCTTTTGACCAGCGCCCTATTCCCTACATAGTGCACTCCATTTTGACCAGAGCCCGATTCCCTACATAGTGCACTCCTTTTGACTAGAGCCCTATGCTCTAATAGTGCACTCCTTTTGGCCAGAGCCCTATGCCCTACATAGTGCACTCCTTTTGACCAGAGCCCTATGCCATTTGGGCCGCACATACCATTTGTGCTTGTTGAGGATTTTTGAATATTGCCTACACCACTGAAGGATGAGTGATTTAGTGCAGAATTGTACAGACAGACACTCTCTTTTCATCCTCTCTCCTTAGCTCTCTCTCCTTCCTCTCTTTCCATCATCCTCTATCTCTCTCCTTATCTCTCTCTACTCTATCTTCTCCTATCATCCTCTATCTCTCCTTATCTCTCTCTCT
>NW_021823509.1:675817-697912 GCF_901001165.1 Salmo trutta | reverse complement strand
AGAGAGAGAGAGAGAGAGAGAGAGAGAGAGAGAGAGAGAGAGAGAGAGAGAGAGAGAGAGAGAGAGAGAGAGAGAGAGAGAGAGAGAGAGAGAGAGAGAGGAGAGAGAGAGAGAGAGAGAGAGAGAGAGAGAGAGGGGGAAGAGAGAGAGAGAGAGAGAGAGAGCTTTATAATGACCCTGCCTATGTCTCCAGAGCCTTCTGTTCTGCTCTTAAATCATGTAGCTTATTATTCTAATTGGGCCCTTCTTTAGATATTTCCTCTCTACATTGACGTCTCTACTAACTAGACAATTTCACACAATTTTCGGTTCTAGCTAATATCAACTAGCTTGTGAGACACATTGATGCAAAAGTCATGCAAAAACGGCTTAAAGATAAAATGTAAAATCGAAAGAGAAACAACATTTGAGAAAAGCATTGATAAATAGCTGTGCGGTTTACTTTTAATCCAGTATGTCATAGTGCTCTTTAGATCTTCCCTCTAAGTGGCAGGTAGCCTAGCGAATCCCTGAGCTGACCCGGTGAAACACGTGCCGTGGTTCCCCTGAGCAAAGCACTCATCCCTAATTACATCTGTTAGCCTCTCTGGATAAGAGCGTCTGCTGAAATGTCAAATGTACTCTGCTCGCTACGCTTTCAGTTGCTAGAGTAGGTTCTGTCAGTCTTCAGCTGGGTTCTCGTTTATAACATCAGAGACACGACTTAATAAATGAAAGAGATATACGTTGAGGGATGGAATTCAGCATTTAAGAAAAGTGTAAACCAATACTTTAAATTACACATTTTAGCTTTTCATATGGCAGTGTCATGAAAACGAGGGAGATTCAACTCTTAGCCTACAAGGTCTGGAGCCTGCTGGTTTTCTTTTCTACCTGATAATTAATTGCACGCACCTTGTATCCCAGGTCTAAATCAGTCCCTAATTAGAGGAAACTATGAAAAAATGCAGTGGCAGTGGCTTCGAGGTCCTGACACTGCTGACGTGTAAATTGCCTAACTCTAACCTTAACCAAACCTTTAACCCCGACCCTTAACCTAACCCTAACCTTAGCCAAACCTTTAACCCTGACCCTTAACCTAACCCTAACCTTAGCCAAACCTTTAACCCTGACCCTTAACTTAACTCAACCCTAACCTTAACCAAACCTTTAACCCTGACCCTTAACCTAACCCTAACCTTAACCAAACCTTTCACCCTGACCCTTAACTTAACTCAACCCTAACCTTAACCAAACCTTTAACCCTGACCCTTAACCTAACCCTAACCTTAACCTAATTTTAACAAGTTATGAAATTAAATATTGGTTTGGAGTGTCTGTATAGACTTTTCCTGAAAACGACGGGTTGACAATATTGCACTGTAGTGGTGTGAACATCCCTTATCTTCCCTACCCCCTCAAACCCCCTTCTGAGAACCCCCACTCCATCGATCGCCCCCAGTCACAGTCACCATAGCAATGAGGTTGAAAATTATAGGGTGATATTGTTTGAACTTGACCCCCAAATGATGACTCCATGACAACCATAAGTGGTATGACATCACAAGGCCCTGTATGAGTCATGATACAGCTGGCCTCGTAGGGAAGGACTGCTGATGAGTGTGTGTGTGTGTGTGTGTGTGTGTGTGTGTGTGTGTGTGTGTGTCTCTGTGATGTGTGTGTGTGTGTGAAAACGTTATTGTGTTGTGTATATAGTAACAGTTAAAAGTTTGGACACACCTACTCATTCCAGGGTTGTTCTTATTCTTTTTACTATTTTCTACATTGTAGAATCATAGTGAAGACATCAACACTATGCCACCCTTTGCCTTGATGACAGCTTTGCACACTCTTGGCATTCTCTCAATCAGCTTCACCTGGAATGCTATTTCAACAGTCTTTAAGGAGTTCCCACATATGCTGAGCACTTGTTGGCTGCTTTTTCCAACTCATCCCAAACCATCTCAATTGAGTTGAGGTCGGGTGATTGTGGAGGCCAGGTCATCTGATGCAGCACTCCATCACTCTCCTTCTTGGTCAAATATCCTTTACACAGCCTGGAGTTGTGTTGGGTCATTGTCCTGTTGAAAAACAAATGATAGTCCCACTAAGCGCAAACCAGATGGGATGGTGTATCGCTGCAGAATGCTGTGGTAGTGTGCCTTGAATTCTAAATAAATCCCTATCAGTGTCACCAGCAAAGCACCCCCACACCATCACACCTCCTCCTCCATGCTTCACGGTGGGAACTACACATGTGGAGATCATCCGTTCACCTACTCTGCGTCTCACAAAAACACAGCGGTTGGAACCAAAAATCTCAAATTTGGACTCAATAGACCGGTGGAAATCTGTCCTTTGGTCCAATGTCCATTACTTGTGTTTCTTGGCCCTAGCAAGTCTCCTCTTCTTATTGTTGTCCTTTAGTAGTGGTTTCTTTGCAGCAATTCGACCATGAATGCCTGATTCACCCAGTCTCCTCTGAACAGTTGATGTTGAGAGGCGTCTGTTACTTGAACTCTGTGAAGCATTTATTTGGGCTGCAATCTGAGGTGCAGTTAACGCTAATGAACTTATCCTCTGCAGCAGAGGTAACTCTGGGTCTTCCTTTCCTGTGGCGGTCCTCATGAGAGCCAGTTTCATCATAGTGCTTGATGGTTTTTGCAACTGCACTTGAAGAAACTTTCAAAGTTCTTGACATTTTCCAGATTGACGGACCTTCATGTCTTAAAGTATTGACGGACTGTTGTTTCTCTTTGCTTATTTGAGCTGGTCTTGCCATAATATGGACTTGGTCTTTTACCAAATAGGGCTATCTTCTGTACATCACCCTACCTTGTCACACCACAACAGATTGGCTCAAATGTGTGAATAAAATGTACTTTTAACAAGGCACACCTATTAATTAAAATGCATTCCTGGTGACTACTTTATGAAGCTGGTTAAGAGAATGCCAAGAGAAAGTTTGTTGGACACTAAGAAAGCTTTGTTGTAGAGCATTTCACTTCTTATGGATGGTGGCAATATTGAGTAGCTTGGATGACTGACGTGTCCAGAGTAAACTGCCTGCTACTCACGCCCAGAAGCTAATATATGCATATTATTAGTAGATTTGGATAGAAAACACTCTGAAGTTTCTAAAACTGTTTGAATGATGTCTGTGAGTATAACAGAACTCATATGGCAGGCAAAAACCTGAGAAAAAATCCAACCAGGAAGTGGTTTGTAGTTTTTCAAGTGATTGCCTATCCAAACTACAGTGTCTGTGGGGTAATTTTGCACTTTCTAAGGCTTCCACTAGATGTCAACAGTCTTTAGAACCTTGTTTGAGGCTTATACTGTGAAGTGGGTGAGAATAAGAGCTCATTGAGTGAGAGGACTGCCAGCAGGGCATGAGCCTCAGCCATGTGCGTTCAAATGAGAGGTAGCTCAGTTCCATTGCATTTCTGAAGACAAAGGATTTCTCCGGTTGAAACTTTATTGCAGATTTATGATAAAAACATCCTAAAGATTGATTCTATAAATCGTTTGACATGTTTCTACGAACTGTAATGGAATTTTTTGAATTTTCGTCTGACCTGCACGTCATGAATTTGGATTTGTGAACTGAAGGCGCAAACAAAATGGAGGTATTTGGACATAAAGGATGGACTTTATCGAACAAAACAAACATTTATTGTGGAGCTGGGAATCCTGGGAGTGCATTCTGATGAAGATCATCAAAGGTAAGTGAATATTTATAATGCTATTTCTGACTATTGTTGACTCCAACATAGCGGATATATTGTATGGCATGTTTTTGTGTCTGAGCGCCGTACTCAGATTATTGCATGGTGTGCTTTTTCGGTAAAGCTTTTTTGAAATCTGACACAGCGGTTGCATTAAGGAGAAGTTTATCTAAAGTTCCATGCATAACACTTGTATTTTCATCAACATTTATGATGATTATTTCTGTAAATTGATGTGGCTCTCTGCAAAATCACTGGTTGTTTTGGAGGCAAAACATTACCGAACATAACGCGCCAATGTAAACTGAGATTTTTGGATATAAATATGAACTTTATCGAACAAAACATACATGTATTGTGTAACATGAAGTCCTATGAGTGCCATCTGATGAAGATCATCAAAGGTTAGTGATTAATTTTATCTCTATTTCTGCTTTTTGTGACTCCTCTCTTTGGCTGGAAAATGGCTGTTTTTTTGTGTATAGGCGCTGACCTAACATAATCATATGGTTTGCTTTCGCCGTAAAGCCTTTTTGAAATCAGACACTGTGGTTGGATTAACAAGAAGTAAAGCTTTAAAATGGTGAGTAATACTTGTATGTTTGAGGAATTGTAATTATGAGATTTTTGTTGTTTTGAATTTGGCGCCCTGCACTTTCACTGGCTGTTGTCATATCGATCCCACTAATGGGATTCCAGCCATAAGAAGTTTTAACACAAAATCCGGGGAGGGGCCAGCTGAGTATAAGACTGTATCATCTGCATATAAATGGATGAGAGAGCTTCCTACTGCCTGAGCTATGTTGTTGATGTAAATTGAGAATAGCGTGTGGTCTAGGATCGAGCCTTGGGGTACTCCCTTGGTGACAGGCAGTGGCTGAGACACTGCACTCTTTGGGAGAGGTAGTTAGCAAACCCGGACCAAAGACCCTTCAGAGACACCAATACTCAATTAGCTGGCCCACAAGAATGGAATGGTCTATCGTATCAAAAGCTTTGGCCAAGTCAATAAAAATAGCAGCACAACATTGCTTAGAATCAAGGGCAATGGTGACATCATTGAGGACCTTTATGGTTGCAGTGACACATTCATAACCTGAGTGGAAACCATATTGCATACCAGAGAAAATACTATAGACATCAAGAAAGCCAGTCAGTTGATTATTGACAAGTTTTCCAACACTTTTGATAAACAGGGCAAAATAGAAATAGGCCTATAACAGTTAGGATCAGCTTGATCTCCCCCTTTAAATAAAGGACGTACCCAGAAAGGAGAGACAGATTAAAAAGGTCGGAGATAGGCTTGGCGATGATAGGGGCAGCAACCTTAAAGAAGGGTCTAAACCATCTGACCCAGATGTTTTTTGGGGGGTCAAGTTTAAGGAGCTCTTTTAACAGTGACTGCCTGCAGGGAGAAACTTTGTAGCGGGTAAGGGGAAAAAGAGGGAGAAGCATCAGGGATAGTCGCATTAGAAGGGGTGGGAGATGAGGAAATGTTGCAAGGGCAAGGAGGCATGGCTAAGTCAAATAGGAATCCTGACTTAATGAAGTGGTGATTAAAGAGCTCAGCCATGTGCTTCTTGTCAGTAACAACCACATCATCAACATTAAGTGACATGAGCAGCTGTCAGGAGGAGGGTTTATTCTCCAGGTCTTTAATCGTTTTCCAGAACTTCTTGGGGTTAGGCCCACAGAGAGAGAACTGCTCCTTAAACCTCTCTGGGGTATGTGGGACGCTAGCGGGACACACTATTCAACAGCCAGTGAAATAGCAGGGCGGCAAATTCAAAACAACAAAAATCTCATAATTCAAATTTCTCAAACATACAACTATTATATCCCATTTTAAAGATACACTTCTCGTTAATCCAACCACATTGTCCGATTTCAAAAAAGGCTTTACGGCGAAAGCATAACATTAGATTATGTTAGGACAGCGCCGAGACAAGAAAAACCAAACAGCCATTTTCCAAGCAAGGAGAGGCGTCACAAAAACCAGAAATACAGCTAAAATTAATCACTAACCTTTGATGATCTTCATCAGATGGCACTCATAGAACTTCATGTTACACAATACATGTATGTTTTGCTCGATAAAGTTCATATTTATATCCAAAACCCCATTTTACATTGGCGTGTAATGTTCAGAAATGTTTTGCCTCCCAAAACTTCAGGAGAATGAGCACATCAATTTACAGAAATATTCATCATAAACGTTAATAAAATATTCAACAGTTATTCAAAGAATTATAGATACACTTCTCCTTAATGCAACCGCTGTGTCAGATTTCAAACCAGCTTTACGGCGAAAGCAAATTTTGCAATAATCTGAGTACAGCGCTCCGATATCAAAACAAACCATACAGATATCTGCCATTTTGGAGTCAACAGAAATGACAAAAATTACATTATAAATATTCACTTACCTTTAATGTTCTTCATCAGAATGCACTCCCAAGGATCACAGTTCCACAATAAATGTTTGTTTTGTTTGATAAAGTCCATCATTTATGTCCAAATACCTCGTTTTTGTTCACGCATTTAGTCCACTACTCCAAATGCAGGAAGCGCACGCAAAATGTCACGACGAAAAGTCAAAAGAAGTTCTATTTACGTTCGTAGAAACATGTCAAACGATGTATAGCATCAATCTTTAGGATGTTTTTATCATAAATCTTCAGTAATATTCCAACCGGACAATTCCAATGTCTTCAGAAAAGAAAAGGAACACAGCTACCTCTCACGTGAGTGCGCACCTCTGAGCTCATGTCATTTTCTCAGTCATCTGATTCCAATGGCTCTTATTCTCTCCCTATTCACAGTAGAAGGTTGAAACAACGTTCTAAAGACTGTTCATATCTAGTGGAAGCCTTAGGAAGTGCAAAATGAACCCTAAGTCACTGTATACTGTATAGGTATCACTTGAAAAATACAAACCTCAGATTTCCACACTTCCTGGTTGGATTTTTCTCAGGTTTTTGACTGCCATATGAGTTCTGTTATACTCACAGACATCATTCAAACAGTTTCAGAAACTTGAAACTTCAGAGTGTTTTCTATCCAAATCTACTAATATTATGCATATCCTACCTTCTGAACCTGAGTAGCAGGCAGTTTACTACGGGCACGCCTTTCATCCGGACGTCAAAATACTGCCCCCTACCCTAGAGAAGTTAAAGTAACTAACTTTGGCCTTCCAGATAGCCTGAGTTCACTTATTTCTCATTTGCCTGAACGAGAGCCAGTCAGCCCGAGTAGGTGTGTGCCGAGCCTTTCGCCAAATGCAATTCTTGAGGTGGAGTAATTCTGCAAGATCACAGTCGAGCTAGGGGCTGAACATGTTTTTTATTCTCATTTTCTTTATGGGTGCGTGTTTGTTAACAATACCACTGAAAATATCAAAAAAGAAGGTCCAAGCGTCTACAACAGTGGGGATCAAGCTGATTTTATACCAATTTACAGAGGCCAGTTCATGAAGGAAGGCTTGCTCATTAAAGTTTTTTAGCAAGCGTCTATGACAAATCAGGACAGGTCATTTCACTGAGCAGCCATTACGAACACTGTAAAACAGTGATCACTAAGGTCATTACAGAAAACACCAGACTGATACCTATCAGGATTATTTGTGAGGATAACATCGAGGAGAGTAGCCTTTTCTGGGTGTTTGGAGTCATACAGTTGGGGAAAAAAGTATTTGATCCCCTGCTGATTTTGTACGTTTGCCCACTGACAAAGAAATGATCAGTCTATAATTTTAATGGTAGGTTTATTTGAACAGTGAGAGACAGAATAACAACAAAAATATCCAGAAAAACGCATGTCAAAAATGTTATAAATTGCATTTTAATGACCAACACATCTGGATTGGAGCTGTGAACCCACACTTTCAATTGATCCATTTTAGGTAATAAGCTTCTAGTGTTAACGTGCAGAAGACCCAGGCTTTAACAAGAGCACAAGTCAGTGAAGCAGCACAAGTCAGAATTGGGTCAAGCAACAGTAGATGGGCCAGGGTGTACATACACATTTCCAGATATCATCAACAGTAATACAGTCAGGGCACGGCAGAGAACAGGGAGAGCTCTGCAGTGCTGATTTATGACATCTGAATGTGCAATTTCATCAGGTAACATGAATGCAAAGCCAGCAAGAGGTGGTTAGAATGGGATGGGAGGCCAACAGTCTGTGTAACTAATAGAGAGTCAGAGTCCCGAGTGTGGGAACATACATAGTCTGTCCTACGGTTGGGTAAAGGAAGTTTGTAGTCAACAAAGCATGCAGGAGTCATGAGGCACATAGAAAAATAGCAAAATGCACAAGAAAAAACGACTTGTAAGTTCAGAGTCACTCGCCCCAACAGTGTGTGTGTGCTGGAGGCGAGTGAAAGCTCGGGAGAGAGGGGTGAGTGTGGTGGGGGTTCCTGTATCAGACAGGGGGAGACAGGCCAGGGCAGACGGTGAACAGAGAGGGGTGAGTGTGGTGGGGCTAGCTGTACCAGGCAGGGGGAGACAGGCCAGGGCAGACGGTGAACAGAGAGGGGTGAGTGTGGTGGGGCTAGCTGTACCAGAATCCAAGCAGCAGTGCAGCAGGTAACGGGAGTAGGTGTCACACCCACTTGGGAGAAGTTTTTATTTCTGGAGGCAGATTTCTTGTAGAAAATGCCAGTGAATGTTCTGAACAGCAGCAGGGGGCTTCAGAGGACGCTTCAAAGACTCCTGCCACTTGTTGGGCCCAAAGGCCTCTACACCCTTTACTTCAGACCTCAGTGCTTATTGAAGTTGTATCGGGTCTGTCCTTGCAAGCCTGGCAGCCTTAACTCAGCATTCAGTCCCCATAAAGTAAAATATAGCATTGTAATGTACTTTCGTTTTTCATATTTTTCATTTTTCTTTTTCTTCTTGGCTTTCAAAATAGCATCAGACCAAACACTACTCACTCAGTTCCAGGTTGGATGGTGTCCTCAGGTCTCTGCTGTTTGTTGGCTAGAGCAGCCTCTCTGTATAGCTTGGAAAAGGAAACCTTGGAGCAGTAATCTCTCCTTTTAATTTGGATGAAAATTAGGTTGTAGGTTTGGAGTGTTGATCTGAAGCGAAGGCCATGCTATGGAGGGTAGCATCCTGCATATGTCCCTGCCGAAAAATCCAAGTTTACTCCAACTCTATCCTTTTGTAAAAAAACATGTTGAAAAATGTGAGCTCACATGCAGCTGTGTGAGGGGGGGATCATGGATGCCTAGTGGTGTGTAGTGGCCTAGTGTAGTGGCCTGGTGGTGTACAGGTCAGTGTAGTGGGTTAGTGGTGTACAGGACACTGTGTGTGACCACATCAAGGCTGGGCCTATCAACACCACATTCATAATGACTGGAAACGTGTTTGGAGTATAGATACCACCCAGTGTGTGTGTGTGTGTGTGTGTGTGTGTGTGTGTGTGTGTGTGTTCTGTAGAGATACCACCGGTCCCATTACATTTCTCCTTGCAGTGCACCTGCTCTACGCCTGATTACCTACCAATCTCCCGATACACACACACAGACACACACACACCTGCCTCTTCAATACACTCCCTTTGTATGACTGTCTCTCCTCCCCTGGCACCACTCACCTATCTCTTTGTCTCTCTCTCTCTCTGTCTCTCTCTGTCTCTCTCTCTGCCTCTCTCTCTGTATAAATCTGGTTGTATATGTGTAATGAGGGCTTGGAAGTTATTTTAATAAGAGGATTTGGGTCGGTATGAAGCTAAGCTGTGTGAGTGTGAGTGTGTGTGTGTCTGTGTTCTTTCTATGTGTGTCTGTGTCTGTGTTCTTTCTATGTGTGAGTGCGTTATGAATATATTGAGACAGAAAATCCATATCCTTTTACCTGAGCATTCAGAAAGGACATAAAAAACATCACTCATACTTTCATATATTTTGCTTTAAGCTTTCTCTCTCTTTTTCAGCTCTCTCTAGCTGAGCGATTAACCCAAATGTTAGTGTTTTGGGGGGGGGGGGGGGGGGGGGGTTTGAACAATGTTGGTTCAATTTGTTGAATTCCATTTTGTTCCTTTTTTCTGTGAGTGCATTGCACAGTTTCCCTAGAGATCAATCAGATCAAGCCTGAACTGTGCGATGTAGTAGGGAGTTGTTTCCAACAGGGCAATATTCTACATAGTTTAGCGCAGGAAACCTGTTAAATAACTACAATGACCATAATCCATTGTGTGCCTGCTTGTCCGGTCTGAGACGGAGAGAAAAGACAGAAGAACTAGCGATCGAGACGGTTAGAGAGCGTTTGCTCCGTGAGGTATCTCTACCTGAAAATACATGATCTAAGTGATTGATAGTTGGTATTCAGCAGTCATAAAGTATGCCTAATTTACTTTGAAGACCTAGAAAATTGTGATTTTGTCAGACAGCATAGGCAGCAGCTCTATAGAGATGAGATGATGACTTAGAATGACATAATTGTCACGTTCGTTAGAATAGTGATCGGACCAAGGCGCAGCGTGAGTAGCGTTCCACATCTTTAATATACTGCTCAAAAAATAAAGGGAACACTTAAACAATACATCCTAGATCTGAATGAAAGAAATAATCTTATTAAAAACTTTTTTCTTTACATAGTTGAATGTGCTGACAACAAAATCACACAAAACGAATCAATGGGAATCCAATTTATCAACCCATGGAGGTCTGGATTTGGAGTCACACTCAAAATTAAAGTGGAAAACACACTACAGGCTGATCCAACTTTGATGAAATGTCCTTAAAACAAGTCAAAATGAGGCTCAGTAGTGTGTGTGGCCTCCACGTGCCTGTATGACTTCCCTACAACGCCTGGGCATGCTCCTGATGAGGTGGCGGATGGTCTCCTGAGGGATCTCCTCCCAGACCTGGACTAAAGCATCCGCCAACTCCTGGACAGTCTGTGGTGCAACGTGGCGTTGGTGGATGGAGCGAGACATGATGTCCCAGATGTGCTCAATTGGATTCAGGTCTGGGGAACGGGCGGGCCAGTCCATAGCATCAATGCCTTCCTCTTGCAGGAACTGCTGACACACTCCAGCCACATGAGGTCTAGCATTGTCTTGCATTAGGAGGAACCCAGGGCCAACCGCACCAGCATATGGTCTCACAAGGGGTCTGAGGATCTCATCTCGGTACCTAATGGCAGTCAGGCTACCTCTGGCGAGCACATGGAGGGCTGTGCGGCCCCCCAAAGAAATGCCACCCCACACCATGACTGACCCACCGCCAAACCGGTCATGCTGTAGGATGTTGCAGGCAGCAGAACGTTCTCCACGGCGTCTCCAGACTCTGTCACTGCTGTCACGTGCTCAGTGTGAACCTGCTTTCATCTGTGAAGAGCACAGGGCGCCAGTGGCGAATTTGCCAATCTTGGTGTTCTCTGGCAAATGCCAAACGTCCTGCACGGTGTTGGGCTGTAAGCACAACCCCCACCTGTGGACGTCGGGCCCTCATACCACCCTCATGGAGTCTGTTTCTGACCGTTTGAGCAGACACATGCACATTTGTGGCTTGCTGGAGGTCATTTTGCAGGGCTCTGGCAGTGCTTCTCGTGCTCCTTCTTGCACAAAGGCGGAGGTAGCGGTCCTGCTGCTGAGTTGTTGCCCTCCTACGGCCTCCTCCACGTCTCCTGATGTACTGGCCTGTCTCCTGTCTCCTGGTCCATGCTCTGGACACTACGCTGACAGACACAGCAAACCTTGCCACAGCTCGCATTGATGTGCCATCCTGGATGAGCTGCACGACCTGAGCCACTTGTGTGGGTTGTAGACTCCGTCTCATGCTACCACTAGAGTGAAAGCACCGCCAGCATTCAAAAGTGACCAAAACATCAGCCAGGAAGCATAGGAACTGAGAAGTGGTCTGTGGTCACCACCTGCAGAACCACTCCTTTATTGGGAGTGTCTTGTTAATTGCCTATAATTTCCACCTGTTGTCTATTCCATTTGCACAACAGCATGTGAAATTTATTGTCAATCAGTGTTGCTTCCTAAGTGGACAGTTTGATTTCACAGAAGTGTGATTGACTTGGAGTTACATTATGTTGTTTAAGTGTTCCCTTTATTTTTTTGAGCAGTGTATAAAGTGAAACTAAGCAACATACAGAAACAATAAAGAATAAATGAAACGTGACGACAATGCAACTACACATAAACACAATATCCCATAACCCACAGGTGGAAAATATGCTACTTAAGTATGATCCCCAATTAGAGACAACGATTACCAGCTGTCTCTAATTTAGGAATCATACAAATCACCCAAACATAGAAAAACTACACTAGAACCCCACATAGAAAATATAAACTAGATTAACCCCCCAGTCACGCCCTGACCTACTCTACCATAAAAAATAAAAGCTTTCTGTGGTCAGGACGTGACAGTACCCCCCCCCCAAAGGTGCGGACTCTGACCGCAAAACCTGAAACAAAAAGGGAGGGTTAGGGGGGGTGTCTAGTGTCGGTGGCAGCTCTGGTGCAAGACGAAGAACCCTCTCATCCCGCGAGTCCGCTAGCATCGTAGGTGGCTCTGGTGCGGGACAAAGAACCCGCTCATCCGGCAGCATCGGGGTCGGCTCTGGTGCGGGGCGAAGAACCCGCTCATCCCACGGGTCCAGCCATGGACCCAGGCTTAACACTGTGTCTGGACAGGGCACCAACGCAGAAGAAGACTCTGGCCTTGGAGCTGGACTGGATGCCGTGCTTAAACTGGGCATCGGCGCAGAGAAGAGCTCCTGCCATGGAGCTGGACTGGACGCTGTGCCTGGACTGGGCACCAGCGCAGGCTCCTGCCATGGAGCTGGAGATTCCGGACGGTGGAACGTCTCAAGAGGCTCCGGACCGTGGGCCGTCTCAGGAGGTTCCGGACCGTGGGCCGTCTCAGGAGGTTCCGGACCGTGGGCCGTCTCAGGAGGTTCCGGACCGTGGGCCGTCTCAGGAGGTTTCGGACCGTGGGCCGTCTCAGGAGGTTTCGGACCGTGGGCCATCTCAGGAGGTTCCGGACTGGGAACTGTCGCCGGAAGCTCTGGACTGGGAACTGTCGCCGGAAGCTCTGGACTGGGAACTGTCGCCGGAAGCTCTGGGACGGGAAGGCGCACTGGAGGCCTGATGCATGGGGCCGGCACAGGTGGCGCCAGACTGATAACACGCACCTCAGGGCAAGTGCGGGGAGCAGGGACAGGACGTACTTGACTGGGCAGGCGCACTGGAGGCCTAGTGCGTGGAACTGGCACAGGTGGCGCCAAACTGGTGACACGCACTTCAGGGCGAGTGCGGGGAGCAGGCACAGGACATACGTGACTGGGAACACGCACTTCAGGGAGAGTGCGAGGAGGAGGCACAGGACGTACTGGACTGGGGATCGTCGCCGGAAGCCTGGTGCATGGGGCCGGCACTGGTGGTACCGGGCTGGTGACACGCACCTCAGGGCGAGCGCAAGGAGCAGGCACAGGACGTACTGGACTGTGGAGGTGCACTGGAGGTCTGGAGCGTAGAGCTGGCACAAAGCGTCCTGGACAGATGACCACCTTCGCACGGCAAGTGTGGGTAGCTGGCACAGGACGCACTGGGCTGTGGATGCGCACTGGAGACACCGCGCGTATCATCACAAAACAAGGTGCCTGACCGGTCACACGCTCCCCACGGTGAGTACGGGGAGTTGGCTCAGGACGTACCGGGCTGTGAAGGCGCACTGGAGACCTGGTGCGTATAGCCGGCCACAATTGTACCGGAACTTTAACACACTTCTCAGGACGAGTACGGGGAGTTGGCTCAGGTGGCCTTGGACAGCTAACACGCTCCTCAGGGCGAATGCCGTGCATACTACGCCAAACCAACAGCTCTCTCGCTTCACTCTCCTCCAATTTATCCAACAATTCCTCGAAGGTTTCTAACTCTCCCCTCCATTCACTCTCCTCCAATTTATCCAATAACTCCGCGACAGTCTCTGACTCACCCCTCCACTTCGCCAACCACCCCATGTGCCCCCCCCAAAAAAAATATTTTAAGGTTGCTTTTTGGGCTTGTGTCGTGGCCACGAACCCTGTCGTCGTTGTTGTCCTTCCTTCACCGCTTGCGTCTCCCGCCATGGAAGGCGATCCTGTCCTGCCAGGATTTCAGGATCCCTTCCCATCCAGAATCTCTTCCCAAGTCCAGGATACTTCCTCCTCATGGGCACGCTGCTTGGTCCTGGTTTGATGGGATATTCTGTCACGTTCGTTAGAATAATGATCGGACCAAGGCGCAGCATGAGTAGCGTTCCACATCTTTAATATAAAGTGAAACTAAGCAACATACAGAAACAATAAAGAATAAATGAAACGTGACGACAATGCAACTACACATAAACACAATATCCCATAACCCACAGGTGGAAAATATGCTACTTAAGTATGATCCTCAATTAGAGACAACGATTACCAGCTGCCTCTAATTGGGAATCATACAAATCACCCAAACATAGAAAAACTAAACTAGAACCCCACATAGAAAATATAAACTAGATTAACCCCCCAGTCACGCCCTGACTTACTCTACCATAGAAAATAAAAGCTTTCTATGGTCAGGACGTGACAATAAGAAAGTCATCAAATAGGCCTAAAACAAATGTAATATATATATATATATATATATATATATATATATATATATATATATATATATGTGTATGTATATATACAACAACTGAACTATTTTATTAAAGTAATGTGAAGAAATGATGGTGATAAGCAATAATGAGACTTTTATCAATTATTTTATTTTGTGTTACAGCATTCAACACACATAATGTATAGTGCATTTCATGTAAAAATAAAATAATCGAAACCGATAATTGAACAAAAACGACCTCAAAAAGCATTAATCGCTCAGCACTATTCTTTCCTCACCCCTTCTTTTTATCTCTCTCTCTCTGTCTCTCTTTCTCTTTCTCTCTGTCTTTTTCTCCCTGTCCGTCCTTCTGTCCCTCCTCCCCCCCTCCTTACATCCTTGTCTTTCTGTCTGTTTGACATATAAACTGACATATCCCGTAGACATCTAATTATCATCATCAACATGAATTAAGAGCCGTCAGACTTGCCAAAGAGCCAATTAGGCGAACTGAAAGGTGCGACCCAATCACAGAGCTCGTACCTCTGATTGACAGGGTCAGGCAGGGAGGTGATTGGAGGGCTTTGGAGGGGTCATGCCCACCAAGCCCCAGGGCCAATAGTGTCTGTCTCCATCATTATCTGGGAGTGTGTGTGTGTGTGTGTGTGTGTGTGTGTGTGTGTGTGTGTGTGTGTGTGTGTGTGTGTGTGTTTGTATACAGAAGAGCTAGTTAGTGAGTGTCTGTCTACTGAGGAGTTCAGAGATCACAACTCTGGATGTTCTATATCATCATCAGTTTATACTCACTTCCTCAGTGTGTGTGTGTGTGTGTGTGTGTGTGTGTGTGTGTATGTGTGTGTTTGCGAAAATAATAGCATAATCAAAACAGTCTTGACTTCTTTGACTTCTTTGACTCAGTTTCAGATTAAATCCCTTTTCCTCATTAGTTTCTCTCTTTCTTTGCTCTCACCCCCCCACCACCTCCCCCTGTACAATCTCATGTCTTTTCCTCCTATTTCACCCTTTCTTCTCTCCTCCTCTCCTCCTTTCCTCAGACATTGTCTCCATCTCTCCTTATCAGTTGGTCAAAGGAAATGATTATTTTTTTCCAAAGCCGAGCACATTGCCAGCTATTTTGTTACCAAGCAACAAGGGTGTGTTTGTGTCCTACGGTGTGTGTTGGTGTGTGTGTGTGTATGTGTTTGTACGGTGTGTGTGTGTGCTGTGTGTGTGTTTGTACGGTGTGTGTGCTGTGCTGTGGGGGCATGAGAATTTGGTCCACTCTTCATGGGAGTTGATAGCACCTTGTCCACTATCAACTAACCAGTCAAAGAGGGGGAGAGTAGGAGTGTGCCTCAATGTGCATACAGACACCAGTTCATATACACAGTATGTCTGTTTGATTTGAAGTGATTCAGAACCTTGAGCTGTGTGTTCCAATGTATTAGTTCAATGTTAATATCTAATTAATATCTCTTTAGTGTGTAAGTACTGTATGTTTCAACACCTGTCTGCTTCTCCTGCAAGGTTTGTCTCCTCTCCTCCAAAGACACACATTTAATTAGGGACTGTGTGTGTGTGTGCGTGTGCGTGTGTGTGTGTGTGTGTGTTTGTCACAGCATTGAATCGTGCTTCCGCATAATTGCCAATCCCTGGCCATGCAGGGTTTGAAGTGTAGGAGGTGGAAATAAATTGCTGGTCCCAAATTGCTTAAATGAAGTGTGTGTTTGTGTGAAAAGATGAGCCAACCTCTTGTTCCGTTAGGGGTACTTTTCCTCTCTTCTCCTCCCTCCACCCCTCCTTTCATCCCTCCCTCTAACCGGTGAACATATGGCCCGTGGTCCCCCTTGCTGTCCCTGGACAAAGGTGCTTGCCAGACATCTTTTGGACGGACGGTATAAGAGTGGAACGAGTGAGGAGGGGAGGAGGAGAAGAGTTTTGGATGAGGGGAGGGCTTCAGTCCTGACTGGAAAGAGGAGGGTTGAGGAGAGAGAGAGAGAGAGAGCGAGAGAGCGAGAGAGAGAGACAAAGAGAGAGACCTGAGCTAATGAAGTCATGCAGGTATGGAAACACGTTCAGAGATGCTCAGGGTCCAATCGTTTAGCTGTTCATCAATCTTTCTCTTCTCCACCAGTAGCACTTATAGTGGATCAATGGTCTCCATGGCGATAGAACAGGACTCATCAACATCTGTACTGGCCCAACGTAAATCCCCTCTTTCTGGTCACACACACACCCACACACCACAGTCTCATCAACATCTGCATGGTCAGTCTATCAATTCCCTCTTTATGGTCTGCTGGGGACTGGGAATAGATGGGTAGTGTTCAGTATAAATGGGACAATCCACTGTTACATTTAGTCATTTAGAAAGCATCCCTTCTGTATCAAATGGAGTACAGGGGTAGAAGGAGAGGCCAGATATGTCAAGGGGGTGGAGAGAGTGATGGAGAATGAGAGAGAGAGAGAAACAGATGATAGAGGGGTAGAAGGAGAGGCCAGAATGTCAAGGGGTGGAGAGAGTGATGGAGAATGAGAGAGAGAGAGAAACAGATGATAGAGGGGTAGAAGGAGAGGCCAGAATGTCAAGGGGTGGAGAGAGTGATGGAGAATGAGAGAGCGAGAGCTTGTAAAAGATATGATCAAAAGAGCTGTTATCTCGAGGGGTACGGGGTAGAGGGTCTCTCTCCATCTCTTTCCCTCTCCCTCCTTCTCTCTCTCTCTCTCTCTCTCTCTCTCTCTCTCTCGCCATCTGTCTGATTTCTGGGTTTATATTTTATTCAGTTAACGTGCTGCTCATCGTTATTTAAGAGACCCACCTGTGATGGCTTGGGAGAGATTCATTTTGTGATTTCCTATTAGGAAAACAACTCTTGGATTGAGATCTAGATCAAATGATCAAGATGTGTGCGATCTACATATCAGCTGAGATCTTGACTGGAACTGAAACGTTTTCAGTAGTTACAATGCCTTCAGAAAGTATTCATACCCCTTGACTTAATGAATCCACATTTTGTGGTGTTATAGCCTGAATTGTAAATTGATTAAATGTATACTTTTCTCACCCATCTACACACAATATCCCATAATGACAAAGTGAAAACATATTTTTAGAAATTTTTGCAAATTTATTGAAAAGGAAATACAGAAATATTCTATTTACATAAGTATTCACACCCCTGAGTCAATACATGTTAGAATCACCTTTTGTGTTACTAAAGTCTCTAAAAGCTTTCCACACTTATTTGCACATTTTAAAAAAGAACATTCTTCAAGCTCTGTCTAGTTGGTTGGTGATCATTGCTAGACAGACATTTTCATGTCTTGCCATATATTTTTTAAGATGATTTAAGTCAAAACGGTAATTAGTCCACTCAGGAACATTCAACATGGTCTTGGTAAGCAACTCCAGTGTATATTTGGCCTTGTGTTTTAGGCTATTGTCCTGCTGAAAGGGGAATTTGTCTCCCAGTGAATTTGTCTCCCAGTGATTGAGCCAGGTTTTCCTCTAGGATTTTGCCTGTGCTTAGCTCTATTCCGTTTCTTTTTATCCTAAAAAAACTCCTTAGTCCTTCCCGATGACAAGCATACCATAGCACGATGCAGCCACCACCGTGCTTGAAAATAGTGTAACAGTCTTCGTCATCTGAAGAGGAGAAATCATCGGACCAAAACGCAGCGTGGTAAGTGTTCATGTTTATTTAATAAACTGAACACTAAAACAAAATTAACAAAGAGAAGAAGCGAAACAGTTCCGTAAGGTGCAAAACACTAAACATAAATTAACTACTCACAAAAACCCTGTGGGAAAAGGCTACCTAAGTATGATTCCCAATCAGAGACAACGATAGACAGCTGTCCCTGATTGAGAACCATACCCGGCCAAAACAAAGAAATACACAAAACATAGAAAAGGGCACATAGAATGCCCACCCTAGTCACACCCTGGCCTAACCAAAATAGAGAACAACACCCTCTCTATGTCCAGGGTGTGACAAATAGTGGTTCTCAGTGATGTGTTATGTTTGATTTGCCCCAAACATTACACTTTGTATTCAGGACATAAAATTATTTCTTTGCAACATTTTTTGCAATTTTACTTTAGTGCTTTATTGCAAACAGGATGCATGTTTTGGAATATTTTTTATTCTGTACTGGCTTCCTTCTTTTCACTCTGTCATTTATGTTAGTGTTGTGGAGTAACTACAATGTTGTTGATCCATCCTCATTTTTCTCCTATCACAGTCAAGGTGTGAATACTTTCTGTAACTATTTTAAAGTCACAATTGGCCTCATGGTGAAATCCCTGAGCGGTTTCCTTCCTGTCCGGCAACTGAGTTAGGAAGGACACCTGTATCTTTGTAGTGACTGGGTGTATATATACACCATCTAAAGTGTAATTAATAACTTCACCATGGGATATGCAATGTCTGCTTTTTTTTACCCATCTACCAATAGGTGCCCTTCTTTACGAGGAAAACCATTGGAAAAACCTCCCTGTTCATTGTGGTTGAATCTGTGTTTGAAATTCACTGCTTGACTGAGGGACCTTACAGATAATTGTATGTGTGGGTTACAAAGATGAGGTAAACATTATTATTAAACGCAGAGTGATTCCATGCAACTTATTATGTGACTTGTTAAGCACATTTTGACTCCAGAACTTATTTAGGTTTGCCATACCAAAGGGATTGAATACTTATTTACTCAAGACCTTTCAGCTTTCCATTTTTAATTAATTTGTAAACATTTCTAAAATGAGAATTCCACTTTGACGTTACGGGGTATTGTGTGTAGGCCAGTATGGGTATTGTGTGTAGGCAGGTACGGGTATTGTGTGTAGGCCAGTATGGGTATTGTGTGTAGGCCAGTATGGGTATTGTGTGTAGGCCAGTATGGGTATTGTGTGTAGGCCAGTATGGGTATTGTGTGTAGGCCAGTATGGGTATTGTGTGTAGGCCAGTATGGGTATTGTGTGTAGGCCAGTATGGGTATTGTGTGTAGGCCAGTATGGGTATTGTGTGTAAGCCAGTATGGTATTGTGTGTAGGCCAGTATGGGTATTGTGTGTAGGCCAGTATGGGTATTGTGTGTAGGCCAGTATGGGTATTGTGTGTAGGCCAGTATGGATATTGTGTGTAGGCCAGTATGGGTATTGTGTGTAGGCCAGTATGGGTATTGTGTGTAGGCCAGTATGGGTATTGTGTGTAGGCCAGTATGGGTATTGTGTGTAGGCCAGTATGGGTATTGTGTGTAGGCCAGTATGGGTATTGTGTGTAGGCCAGTATGGTATTGTGTGTAGGCCAGTATGGCTATTGTGTGTAGGCCAGTATGGATATTGTGTGTAGGCCAGTATGGATATTGTGTGTAGGCCAGTATGGCTATTGTGTGTAGGCCAGTATGGCTATTGTGTGTAGGCCAGTATGGCTATTGTGTGTAGGCCAGTATGGATATTGTGTGTAGGCCAGTATGGGTATTGTGTGTAGGCCAGTATGGATATTGTGTGTAGGCCAGTATGGGTATTGTGTGTAGGCCAGTATGGGTATTGTGTGTAGGCCAGTATGGATATTGTGTGTAGGCCAGTATGGATATTGTGTGTAGGCCAGTGACACACAATCTACATTTAAAAAGTCAAGGTGTGAATACTTGCTGAAGGCACTGTAGGAGTTGAAGAGATTTCCAGATTTCAAGAGATTTGGGTCAACATTGTGTTTGGTGTGTGTGTGAGTGTGTGTGTGTGTGTGTTCTCTGAATCCTAACCTTGTTGTTAGGATGTAACAGTGCTTAATTTGTACCGGATCCTAGCGGAACAGGATCCGGAACCGATCCGTTTTGGACTGTTTTGAACCTATTTGGCCGGATCCGGTACCTCTCATGGCATGACAAATAATTGTCACTTTTGCAATGTAAAAATTAGAACAAAAGTGATCAAAGTTCATTCGAGTTGCCTCTTCGTTAATTCTCCTGCCCCCACAACAAAAAACATAATGTGAAAAAGTAGATTTTCAGCCCGGCCTAATTCTAAGAGTTGATTCGGGTTGGGCCGGCCCGTGTTTATGGTTTGCACAACATTGTAACCTATGTTTGAGACCAATGCGTGGCCGTGGCTGTGTGAGAAGCACGTCAGTATCTCTCACATAACTAGAATGAGACTCACTTTATATGATCTCTCTCCCTCTCTGCTCTGAAAGAGCCTGCGACTCTCATCTCTCCAGTATTGCATTTCATCATTTATTTCCTTGTACAATCGCGCAAAGGGTTCTGAAGGAACTGCATCACCCCTGATAAATTGAAATCAATTTGCCAAAGTTCTATAATTACAGCTGTCTGTTCAGAAAGAAATGAAATCCTTCAGAATCGCCTACTATACAATGAGAAGGCCTATAATGCAGCCACAGAGGATCAATAGCTTATTTTTAAAAAATTGCCTAGTTGTTGATTGGAGACAAGTGATATGCCTACAGTCAGGAAAGTGCGGCAAATCTGTCAGTGAAAAAACACAGGTTGGAAAGCAAATGGGTCCTGCTGAAGAAGGCTACCAAAATATTTGATCATCTTCCAAATATTGTTTTACACAGTGAAACAAGAGAGACATAGGCTTTTGGAAGGAGCGCATCGGCCATCACCAGCCAGTGAGCTGCCCATCATTGGGTGAGTCAGTGAAACTTCCTCCTCATATTGTAGCCTACCATATGTCTCCACACACCTAGACTTAGGCTATTGATGGATTCAAGGTCATTTTTATTGATCTCAGATTCTCAGTTTGTCAGTGTCAAAGTAGCCTGCCATTTGGATCATTTGTGCGGTATTAAAAAAGATTCTGCCAAAGTCTCCAGTCATGTAAAATGACGTAGAATTGCATGAAATTCATTTATAAAAGGCACATTTTTCTCGGACCCAAGACTACTAAAAATGTTCCCCATGTGTTCAACTTCTGTAAGTGTCTCTACTCTACTGCTCTATGTCACTACGCAAATGTGATGATATGCATGCAATGCTTTATTATAATGGAGGTTTGTTTCTCACGTGTTCCAGTACCTCAGAACTCCCCAGGTCACCCCATTCTCACACTCACTTTTTGTTCCGGCACCTCCCAATTTACGAATTAAGCACTGGGACGTAATGTATAGTTTGTATCATGGTCTTAATTTTAGTACATCAAGTTGTCAGTCTCTGATTGGTGGATTTGGGTTATTGAGTTTGTGACGGAAACAGGAAGTTGACTGATGATAGATGGGACTTGTAGTCCAACCCCTCACCCCTCACTCCTTCTCTACAATGCTTAGTCCTCTCAGGCAAGCTGGACGGCATCTTCTCTTTGTCCACCTTTTCCCCCCTCTCTATCTTCTTTCTTCTCTCAGTCCGCCCTTTCCCCCCTCTATCTTCTTTCTATCTGCCCTCCCCCTCCTCTCATTCTCTGGTAGTCTATCCTCCGTTCTCCTCCTCTGCCCTCCATATAGCATTTCTCTCTCACATTCCTCTTTCTGTCTGTCACGCTCCCTCTCTTCTTCTTTCTCTCTATTCATCTCTGTCATGCTGTCTCCTTATATCACTCTTTTTGTTTTCCCTCATCCTCTCTCTCTCTCTGTCTCTCTCTCTGTCTCTCTCTCTCTCTCTCTCTCTTCTCTCTCTCTCTCTCTCTCTCTCTGTCTCTCTCTCTCCTCTCTGTCTCTCTCACATTCGCTCTCTCTCTGTCTCTCTCCTTCTCTCTCTCTCTCTTCTCTCGTCTCTCTCTCTGTCTCTCTCGTCCTCCTCTGCCACTCTCTTCCTATGTCTCTCTCCGCTCGTCCTCTCTCTCT
>NW_021823509.1:642272-675317 GCF_901001165.1 Salmo trutta | reverse complement strand
CCTACACACAAACCATACTGGCCTACACACGAATACCATTACTGGCCTACACCACAAACCCATACTGGCCTACACACAATACCCATATGGTCTACACACAATACCATACTGGCCTACACACAATACCCATACTGGCCTACACACAATACCCATACTGGCCTACACACAATACCCATACTGGTCTACACCACAATACCCATACTGGTCTACACACAATACCATACTGGCCTACACACAATACCATACTGGCCTACACACAATACCCATACTGGCCTACACACAATACCCCATAACGTCAAAGTGGAATTCTGATTTTAGAAATGTTTACAAATTAATTAAAAATGGAAAGCTGAAAGGTCTTGTCACGCCCTGACCTGAGAGAGAGGGTTTGTTTCTCTATTTGGTTAGGTCAGGGTGTGGGGTGGGCATTCTATGATGTCTATTTCTTTGTTTTGAGTATGGTTCCTAATCAGAGGCAGCTGTCTATCGTTGTCTCTGATTAGGAATCATACTTAGGCAGCCTTTCCCCACCTGTAGTTGTGGGATCTTTATTTTGTACTGCTTGTTTAGCCTACAAGACGTTACGGTCGTATTCATTGATTATTCCTTTTTGTTTGTAGTGTTCTGAGGTAATAAAATACGATGAACACTCACCACGCTGCGCTTTGGTCCACTCCTTTTGACGATCGTGACAGAAGATCCCACCACCAAGAGACCAAGCAGCGTGGGCCGATGGACTGGACATGGGAGGACATCCTGAATGGCAAAGGATCCTGGACATGGGAGGAGGTCCAGGCCGAAAGGGATTGCCTCCCATGGGAACAGGTGGAAGCAGTGAGGGAGGTACAGCGACAAGATCGACAGGCAAGGCAACAACGGAGGCCTGAGAGGCAGCGCCCAAATGTTTTTTTGGGGGGGCACACGGGTAGATTGGCTAAGGCGGTTTTAAGACCTGAGCCAACTCCCCGTGCTTACCGTGGGGAGCGAGTGACTGAACAAGCACCGTGGTATGTGGTGATGCGCACTGTGTCGCCCATGCGCACTCAGAGCCCGGTGCGCTCGGTGCAAGCTCCTCACCGTTGCCGTGCTAGAGTTGGCCGGCAGCCAGGAAGAAGTGCGCCGGCTCAGCGTGTCTGGTCTCCAGTGCGTCTCTTCGGCCCAGGTTATCCTACGCCTGCTCTACGCATGGTACCCCCCGTTCACTAGCGCAGCACAGTTCGTCCTGTACCAGCGCCCCGCCCTTGCTGGGCTACAGTGACCATCTAGCCAGGACGGTGTGTGCCAGCCCTGAGCTCCAGACCTCCAGTGTGCCTCCACGGCCCAGTATACCCTGTGTCTGCTCTGCGCACCCAGTCTCCTGTGCGTCTCCCCAGTCCGGTGAGACCGGATCCAGCTCCACGTAGGAAGCCTCCAGTGATGATCAATGGTCCGAAGCCTCCAGTGATAATCCATGGCACGAAGCCTCCAGTGATGATCCATGGCCCGGAGCCTATAGTGATAATCCATGGCACGAAGCCTCAAATGATGATCCATGGCCCGGAGCCTGTAGGGATGATCCATGGCCCAAAGCCTCCAATGATAATCCATGGCCCAGAGCCTCCAGTGATGATCCATGGCACAAAGCCTCCAGTGATGATCCATGGCACGGAACCTGTAGTGATGATCCATGGCACAAAGCCTCCAGTGATGATCTATGGCGCGGAACCTGTAGTGACGATCCATAGCACGGAGCCTCCAGCGACGCTCCTCAGTCCGGAGCCTCCAGCGACGCTCCCCAGTCCGGAGCCTCCAGCGACGCTCCCCAGTCCGGAGCCTCCAGCGACGCTCCCCAGTCCGGATCCTCCAGCGACGCTCCCCAGTCCGGATCCTCCAGCGACGCTCCTCAGTCCGGATCCTCCAGCGACGCTCCCCAGTCCGGATCCTCCAGCGACGCTCCTCAGTCCGGATCCTCCAGCGACGCTCCCCAGTCCGGATCCTCCAGCGACGCTCCCCAGTCCGGATCCTCCAGCGACGCTCCCCAGTCCGGATCCTCCAGCGACGCTCCCCAGTCCGGATCCTCCAGCGACGCTCCTCAGTCCGGATCCTCCAGCGACGCTCCTCAGTCCGGATCCTCCAGCGACGCTCCTCAGTCCGGAGTCTTCAGCGGCGGTCCGCAGCCCAGAGTCATCAGCGGCGGTCCGCAGCCCAGAGTCATCAGCGGCGGTCCGCAGCCCAGAGTCATCAGCGGCGGTCCGCAGCCCAGAGTCATCAGCGGCGGTCCGCAGCCCAGAGTCATCAGCGGCGGTCCGCAGCCCAGAGTCTTCAGCGGCGGTCCGCAGCCCAGAGTCTTCAGCGGCGGTCCGCAGCCCCGAGTTGTCAACGGCGGTCGGCAGTTCAGAGCCCCCGGCGACGATCCATGGTCTGGTTCCTCCGGCGACACAGAAGCGGGGGGATCAGCGGGCAGTGTGGGGGCTACGCCCCGAACCAGAGCCGCCGCCAAGTATAGATGCCCACCCGGACCCTCCCCTATAGGTTCCGGTTTGCGGCCGGGAGTCCGCACCTTTGGGGGGGGGGGGGGGGGGTATTGTCACGCCCTGACCTGAGAGAGAGGGTTTGTTTCTCTATGTGGTTAGGTCAGGGTGTGGGGTGGGCATTCTATGTTTTATTTTCTATGTTTTGAGTATGGTTCCTAATCAGAGGCAGCTGTCTATCGTTGTCTCTGATTAGGAATCATACTTAGGCAGCCTTTCCCCACCTGTAGTTGTGGGATCTTTATTTTGTACTGCTTGTTTAGCCTACAAGACGTTACGGTCGTATTCATTGATTATTCCTTTTTGTTTGTAGTGTTCTGAGGTAATAAAATACGATGAACACTCACCACGCTGCGCTTTGGTCCACTCCTTTTGACGATCGTGACAGGTCTTGAGTAAATAAGTATTCAATCCCTTTGTTATGGCAAGCCTAAATAAGTTCAGGAGTCAAAATGTGTTTAACAAGTCACATAATAAGTTGTATGGACTCACTCTGTGTGCAATAATAGTGTTCACCTCATCTTTGTACCCCACACATACAATTATCTGTAAGGTCCCTCAGTCAAGCAGTGAATTTCAAACACAGATTCAACCACAGTGAACAGGGAGGTTTTTCAAATGGTTTTCCTCACAAAGGGCACCTATTGGTAGATGGGTAAAAAAAGCAGACATTGCATATCCCATGGTGAAGTTATTAATTACACTTTAGACGATGTATCTATACACCCAGTCACTACAAAGATACAGGGGTCCTTCCTAACTCAGTTGCCGGACAGGAAGGAAACCGCTCAGGGATTTCACCATGAGGCCAATTGTGACTTTAAAACAGTTACAGAAAGTATTCACACCTTGGCTGTGATAGGAGAAAACTGAGGATGGATCAACAACATTGTAGTTACTTCACAACACTAACCAAAATGAATGAGTGAAAAGAAGGAAGCCTGTACATATTACAAATATTCCAAAACATGCATACTGTTTGCAATAAAGCACTAAAGTAAAATTGCAAAAACTGTAACAAATAAATAAATGTTATGTCCTGAATAGAAAGTGTAATGTTTGGGGCAAATCCAACATAACACATCACTGAGAACCACTATTTTCAAGCATGGTGGTGGCTGCATCATGTTATGGTATGCTTGTCATCGGCAAGGACTAAGGAGTTTTTTAGGATAAAAAGAAATGGAATAGAGCTGATCACAGGCAAAATCATAGAGGAAAAACTTGGTTCAATCACTGGGAGACAAATTCCCCTTTCAGCAGGACAATAACCTAAAACACAAGGCCAGCTATACACTGGAGTTGCTTACCAAGACAACGTTGAATGTTCCTGAGTGGACTAATTACCATTTTGACTTAAATCATCTTAAAAAATCTATGGCAAGACTTGATAATGTCTGTCTAGCAATGATCACCAACCAACTAGACAGAGCTTAAAGAATTTACAATAGAACAATGTGCAAATAGGTGTGTAATGCTCTTAGAGACTTTAATAACCCAAAAGGTGATTCTAACATGTACTGACTCAGGGGTGTGAATACTTATGTAAATATAATATTTTTGTATTTCATTTTCAATAAATTAGCAAAAATGTCTATAAAGATGTTTTCACTTTGTCATTATTCAGGCTATAACACCATAACATGTGGATTCATTAAGTCAAGGGGTATGAATACTTTCTGAAGGCATTGGAACTACTGAAAGCGTTTCAGTTCCAGTCAAGATCTCACCTGATATGTAGATCACACACATCTTCATCATGGGATCTAGATCTCAATCCAAGAGTTGTTTTCCTAATAGGAAATCACAAAATGAATCTCTCCCAAGCCATCACAGGTGGGTCTCTTCAATAACGATGAGCAGCACGTTAACTGAATAAAATATAAACCCAGAAATCAGACAGATGGCGAGAGAGAGAGAGAGAGAGAGAGAGAGAGAGAGAGAGAGAGAGAGGAGGGAGAGGGAAAGAGAGGGAGAGAGACCCTCTACCCTGAACCCCTCGAGATAACAGCTCTTTTGATCATATCTTTTAGAAGCTCTCTCTCTCTCATTCTCCATCACTCTCTCCACCCCCTTGACATTCTGGCCTCTCCTTCTACCTCTCTATCATCTGTTTCTCTCTCTCTCTCATTCTCCATCACTCTCTTCACCCCCTTGACATTCTGGCCTCTCCTTCTACCTCTCTATCATCTGTTTCTCTCTCTCTCTCATTCTCCATCACTCTCTCCACCCCCTTGACATTCTGGCCTCTCCTTCTACCTCTCTATCATCTGTTTCTCTCTCTCTCTCATTCTCCATCACTCTCTCCACCCCCTTGACATTCTGGCCTCTCCTTCTACCTCTCTATCATCTGTTTCTCTCTCTCTCAATCCTCCATCACTCGTCCTCTTTTTATCTTTGCCCGCTCCATTTCGGTTATTTTTCTTTTTTCAATAACTAATTGTCCAATGTTGGTTCTATGATTTGAATTCAAATGTTTTTCAATTATATTACTTTTGCCCAATGCGCACATTGCACTGCAGTTTCTCTAGAGATAAAACAGATGAAGTACGAACTGTGCGATGTAGTAGGGAGCTGTAGTTTCCAACAGGTCACTATTTGACATAGTTTAGCACAGAAAACGTGGTAATTAACTACAATGACCATAATCCATTGCACGCCTACTTGTCCGGTCCATGCGGCATGTGCAGACACGGCGAGAGAGAGAGAGAGAAGAGACAGAAGAAAGTGTGATGGGGGATAGAGAGCTCTTGCTCCGTGAGGTATCTCTACCTGAAAATACATGATCTAAGTGATTGATAGTTGGTGTTCAGCAGTCATAAAAGTAGGCCTTATTTACTTTGAAGAACTACAAAACAGAGATTTTGTCAGACAGCATAGGCAGCAGCTCTATAGAGATGAGATGATGACATGGAACGAAATAATAAATTAATCAAATAAAACAAATGTAACAAACACAACAAATGATGTAGATGTGTAGAAATGATGCTGAATGATAATAAACTACATTTATCAATCTGACTCCATTATTAAGTGAATAAATGCGTCTCTGGAGGATCGAGCAAGATAGCGAATCGTTGCGTCACCGGATCAGTGTGACTATAATGAACGTGTCTATCTTGCAACGTTATGCAGTTATTAAGAGGCTAGATACAAATCAGTAACCCTGGCAACTAATGTTCTAGCGTTCCTTTATTGAGTGAAGTAGATCAGGGATGTCAAGGTAGTGCCCAAGCATGTGCTATGTGTAAATAACATCTGTCAACAGACCTACTAAATCATAGACATAATCAAATAATAATATGTAAAACGAGGAATGCATTTACTGAATTCAACTAATATCATTTATTAGTCATGAAATCATTGCAAACAATTCCAGTGTACATGAAAATACATGTTACATTACAAAATACCACAGAGTTAAGGATCACATCACCTCCACCTTACCTGTCACCCTAGACCCACTTCAATTTGCATAACGCCCCAATAGATCCACAGACGATGCAATCGCCATCGCACTGCACACTGTCCTATCCCATCTGGACAAGAGGAATACCTACGTCAGAATGCTGTTCTTTGACTACAGCTCAGCCATCAACAACATAGTACCCTCCAAGCTCATCATTAAGCCTAAGGCCCTGGGTCTCAACCCCGCCCTGTGTAAACCCTGGTGGTGAAGGTAGGAAACAACATTGCCACTTCGCTGATCCTCAACACTGGGGCCCCACATGGGTGCGTGCTCAGCCCTCTCCTGTACTCCCTGTTCACCCATGACTGCGTGGCCACGAACGCCTCCTACTCAATCATCAAGTTTGCAGACGACACAACATTAGTAGGCCTGATTACCAACAACGACGAGACCGCCTACAGGGAGGAGGTGAGGGCCCTGGCAGAGTGGTGTCAGGAAAATAACCTCTCCCTCAACGTCAACAAAACAAAGGAGATGATCGTGGACTTTAGGAAACAGCAGAGGGAGCACGCCCTTATTCACATCGATGTGACCGCAGTGGAGAAGGTAAAAAGCATACACATCACTGACAATCTGAAATGGTCCATCCACACAGACAGCGTGGTGAAGAAGGCGCAACAGTGCCTCTTCAACCTCAGGAGGCAAAATAAATTTGTCTTGGCCCCTAAGACCCTCACAAACTTTTACAGATGCACAATTGAGAGCATCCTGTCGGGCTGTATCACCGCCTGGTATGACAACTGCACCGCCCACCACCTCTGGGCCCACCAGAGGGTGGTGCGGTCTGCCCGACGCAGCACCGGCGGCAGACTACCTGCCCTCCAGGACACCTACAGTTCCCGATGTCACAGGAAGGCCAAATATATCAACAAGGACAACAACTACCCAAGCCATTGCCTGTTCACCCCGCTACCATCCAGAAGGCGAGGTCAGTACAGGTGCATCAAAGCTGGGACCGAGAATAGCCATCACTAGCAGCCTACCACCCGGTCACTCAACCCTGCACCTTAGAGACGGCTGTCCTATGTACATAGACATGGAATCACTGGTCACTTTAATAATTTTTACAAGCATTTCACTACACCCACAATAACATCTGCTAAATATGTGTATGTGACCAATAAAAATGTGACTTGATTAATCCCCAACAGGCTAAAACAACGTGGTTACACGTGTCTTCAGTGCAGAATAGTTTCTAAGAGACAAACCTATGTGTGTCTGATACAGTATGACAGAATTCACTGCCCTTTTAACCACATTCAAGCTGGAACGCACCTCCAACCTGAATGAACATTTCTTAACACTTTGCTAGTAAAAACAATAGGCAGGAACTACACGCCCAGATTCTAATCTAATCAGCTCAATTTGAATGTTATGACCAGACAACATGAATGTGCCTGATAACTAGTCAACCCAATAATACCATTTCAATCCAGTCACTTTAAAATACATCAACCAGAAAACAATAAGACATATCAAAATATGCAGCTCTTTATCAGATCTTGAAACAAACCAAACACGACCATTTAATTCACACAGTAACAGAGTTTTCCTCAGTCGTCAGACCTCTCCTGGCGTCAGTGACCCCAGGGTTCTGTGGGAACGTCTCTTCCTAGAGATTGACCCAGATCAGGTGTGTTTGACCCTGTGGTAGCCCACAGATGGTCTGCCATCCATATGGCATAATGGGGGTGAGTCATCACGCTGTGCTACCACGCCAGCCAGTCGCTAGTATCACCTTCTCATTTCCACTGATACATTTCATTACACGTAAAGTCATGTGGATAAATGATGGTTAAAAAGTAGTCATGGGCAGTAACTACCATCATGGGACTTGTATTAATTGTTTCTGTGTTGTTACAGCATTCAACTCACATAATGACTAGTGCATTTAATGTAAACAATTATAATAATCGAAACCGAAATTGAAAACCAAGATAATTTTCTAATACTCAAACCAACCTCAAAACGCAATAATCGCACTGTACTTCCCCTCTTTCATTTGTCTATCCTCTCTGTCCTCATCCCTCTCTTCTCTCTCTCTTTCTTCCATCTGTGATGAAATGATTAAGCCACTGTTTCATGTTTATCAAGTCCACCCCTCCATTCTTCTACTCCCTTCCTCTCTTCCATCCATCTTCCTCTCTCTCCGTCTCCATCTCCCTGAACCCACCTCTCCATCTCCCTGAACCCACCTCTCCATCTCCCTGAACCCACCTCTCCATCTCCCTGCACCCACATCTCCATCTCCCTGAACCCACCTCTCCATCTCCCTGAACCCACCTCTCCATCTCCCTGAACCCACCTCTCCATCTCCCTGAACCCAGCTCTCCATCTCCCTGAACCCACCTCTCCATCTCCCTGAACCCACCTCTCCATCTCCCTGAACCCACCTCTCCATCTCCCTGAACCCACCTCTCCATCTCCCTGAACCCACCTCTCCATCTCCCTGAACCCACCTCTCCATCTCCCTGAACCCACCTCTCCATCTCCCTGAACTCACCTCTCCATCTCCCTGAACCCACCTCTCCATCTCCCTGAACCCACCTCTCCATCTCCCTGAACTCACCTCTCCATCTCCCTGAACCCACCTCTCCATCTCCCTGAACCCACCTCTCCATCTCCCTGAACCCACCTCTCCATCTCCCTGCACCCACCTCTCCATCTCCCTGCACCCACCTCTCCATCTCCCTGAACCCACCTCTCCATCTCCCTGCACCCACCTCTCCATCTCCCTGAACTCACCTCTCCATCTCCCTGAAACCACCTCTCCATCTCCCTGCACCCACCTCTCCATCTCCCTGAACCCACCTCTCCATCTCCCTGCACCCACCTCTCCATCTCCCTGCACCCACCTCTCCATCTCCCTGAACCCACCTCTCCATCTCCCTGAACCCACCTCTCCATCTCCCTGCACCCACCTCTCCATCTCCCTGAACCCACCTCTCCATCTCCCTGCACCCACCTCTCCATCTCCCTGTGGATGGAGGGATAAATAATTTATCCCCAAGCAACTCCTTCCTCTCTTTCATCCTCCTGTAATTAAACATATCAGTGTGCATGAACCTCTCGGCATGACACATGGTGTGTGTGTGTGTGTGTGTGTGTGTGTGTGTGTGTGTGTGTGTGTGTGTGTGTGTGTGTGTGTGTGTGTGTGTGTGTGTGTGTGTGTGTGTGTGTGTGATGCCCATCCATCTCTCTCTCCATTGGTTAACCCATTCAGATGAGTCAAAGGTGACACATACATGGAACAATAGAAACCAATATATTAAAGCTCAATGAGGACTGTATACAATGTTCCTTAACGACATGCACACACACACACACACCGTGTAGTACAACACCTGTCACCACATGTCTGACTTCATCTAATGGGGTTGAGTGTATTGATATTACTGTATGGTGCCAATAGCTTTGTCCCTGTAGTATTAAAATGAAGCAGCCAAACAGAACAACTGGAAGTGTGTTTAGTATTTTTGGTATTTTATTGGGATCCCCAATTAGCTGTTGCTAAGGCAACGGCTACTCTTCCTGGGGTCCAAACAGGAAACAACACAACAAATAAAATACATGATATAGCCAAAGCTCGTACAAGGCCACCCACCTACATGATACAATACATAACCCAGTGTGAATTCAATTACAAAGTATATCAACATGTCCGTCTCTTCCCAGACCCGTTGGGCCGTAAGGTGTTCTTTTATCTGGTTGTTGAATCTGGTTTTATTGCTAGCTTGAGTTACCTGGGGTGGCAGAGTTCCATGTAGTCATGGCTCTATTTAACACTGTGTGTTTCCCAGTCTCTGATCTGGACCTGGGGACTGTGAAGACACCTCTGGTTCCATGTGTTGTGTGATACCGATGAGTGTCAGAACTGTGTGCCAACTGTTTGAACAGTTCAACACATCAACATCTCACACAAAGACCAACAGTGATGCAGTCAATCTCTCCTCAACTTTGAGCCAGGTGAGATAAACCTGCATGTTATTGACATCCGCCCTCCGTGTTCATCTAAGTGCAATACCTGATGCTCTATTCTGGACCAACTGCAATTTGCCTATGTCCCTCTTTGCCGCACATGACCACACAGCTGGGCAGTAATCCAGGTGTGATAAAACTAGAACCTGACCTGTCTGGACGGCTGAGATTTCAAGAAAGCACAGCAATGCCTCATCATGGACAGACCTCTTCCAAATGTAATTCTAATGCGTTTGATACAGAAGGGATGCTTTCTAAAGTGCTAAATGTAACACTGGATTGTCCCATTTATATTGAACACTACCCATCTATTCCCAGTCCCAGTCCCCAGCAGACCATAAACAGGGAATTTGTAGACTGACCATGCAGATGTTGATGAGACTGTGGTGTGTGTGTGACCATAAAGAGTGGATTTACTTGGGCCAGTACAGATGTTGATGAGTCCTGTTCTATCGTCATGGAGACCATTGATCCACTATAAGTGCTACTGGTGGAGGAGAGAATGATTGATGAACAGCTAAACGATTGGACCCTGAGCATCTCTGAACGTGTTTCCATACCTACATGACTTCATTAGCTCAGGTCTCTCTCTTTGTCTCTCTCTTTGTCTCTCTCTTTGTCTCTCTCTCTCTCTCTCTCTCTCTCTCTCTCTCTCTCTCTCTCTCTCCTCACCCCTCCTCTTTCCAGTCAGGACTGAAGCCCTCCCCTCATCCAAAACTCTTCTCCTCCTCCCCTCCTCACTCGTTCCACTCTTATACCCTCCGTCCAAAAGATGTCTGGCAAGCACCTTTGTCCAGGGACAGCGAGGGGGGACCAAGGGCCATATGTTCACCGGTTAGAGGGAGGGATGAAAGGAGGGGTGGAGGGAGGAGAAGAGAGGAAAAGTACCCCTAATGGAACAAGAGGTTGGCTCATCGTTTCACACACACACACACACACACACACACACACACACACACACACACACACACACACACACACACACACTTAATTTAAGCAATTTGGGACCAGCAATTTATTTCCACCTCCTACACTTCAAACACTGCATGGCCAGGGATTGGCAATTACGCGGAAGCACGATTCAATGCTGTGACAAACACAGACACACACACACACACGCACACACACACGCGGTCCCTAATTAAATGTGTGTCTTTGGAGGAGAGGAGACAGACCTTGCAGGAGAAGCAGACAGGTGTTGGAACATACAGTACTTACAAACTAAATAGATATTAATTAGATATTAACGTTGAACAAATACAGCTCAAGGTTCTGAATCACTTCAAATCAAACAGACATACTGTGTATATGAACTGGTGTCTGTATGCACATTGAGGCACACTCCTACTCTCCCCCTCTTTGACTGGTTAGTTGATAGTGGACAAGGTGCTATCAACTCCCATGAAGAGTGGACCAAATTCTCATGCCCCCACAGCACAGCACACACACCGTACAAACACACACACACCGTACAAACACAAACACCAACACACACCGTAGGACACAAACACACCCTTGTTGCTTGGTAACAAAATAGCAGGCGATGTGCTTGGCTTTAGAAAAAAATTATAATTTCCTTTGACCAACTGCTAAGGAGAGATGGAGAAAATGTCTGAGGAAAGGAGGAGAGAAGGAGGAGAAAAGAAAGGGAGGGGGGGTGAAATAGGAGAAAAAGACATGAGATTGTACAGGGGGAGGTGGTGGGGGGTTGAGAACAAAGAAAGAGAGAAACTAATGAGGAAAAGGGATTTAATCTGAAACTGAGTCAAGGCCATCAGTCTACTGGCTTATTGGTCAAGTGAAAGAAGCCAAGACTGTTTTGATTATGCTATTATTTTCACAAACACACACATACACACACAGAAACACACACATACACACACAGAAACACACACATACACTGAGGAAGTGAGTATAAACTGATGATGATATTGAACATCCAAAGTTGTGATCTCTGAACTCCTCAGTAGACAGAAACTCACTAACTAGCTCTTCTGTATACACACACACACACACACACACACACACACACACACACACACACACACACACACACACACACACACACACACACACAGACACACACACACACACACACACTTAACACACATTTCACACACACACTTCACACTCCCAGATAATGATGGAGAGAGACACTATTGGCCCTGGGGCTTGGCGGGCATGACCCCTCCAAAGCCCTCCAATCACCTCCCTGCCCGACCCTGTCAATCAGAGGTAAGAGCTCTGTGATTGGGTCGCACCCTTCAGTTCGCCTAATTGGCTGTTTTGGCAAGTCTGACGGCTGTTAATTCATGTTGATGATGTTAATTAGATGTCTACGGGATATGGCAGTTTACATGTCAAACAGACAGAAAGACAAGGATGTGGGGGGAGGCAGGGACAGAAGGACGGACAGAGAGAAAGAGACGGACAGAGAGAAAGAGAGAAAGACAGAGAGAGAGAGAAAGACAGAGAGAGAGAGATAAAAAGAGGGGGTGAGGAAAGAATAGTGCTGAGCGATTAATGCTTTTTGAGGTCGTTTTTTTCGATTATCAGTTTGGATTATTTTATTTTTACATGAAATGCACTATACATTATGTGTGTTGAATGCTGTAACACAGAATAAAATAATTGATAAAAGTCCCATTACTGCTTATCACCATTTCTTCACATTACTTTAATAAAAAAGTTCAGTTGTTGTATATATTACATTTGTTTTAGGCCTATTTGATGACTGTATTATGTCATTCCAAGTCATCATCTCATCTCTACAGAGCTGCTATTTTGGAGTTCTTCAAAGTAAACAAGGCATACTTTTATGACTACTGAACACCAACTATCAATCACTTAGATGATGCATTTTCAGGTAGAGATACCTCACGGAGCAAACGCTCTCTAACCGTCTCGATCGCTGGCCATTGAAGTTATTTAACACGTTTTCTGTGCTAAACTATGTAGAATATTGCCGTGTTGGAAACTACAACTCCCTACTACATCGCACAGTTCAGGCTTGGTCTGATTGATCTCTAGGGAACCTGTGCAATGCACTCACAGAAAAAAGGAACTAAATGGAATTCAACAAATTGAACCAACATTGTTCAAACCCCCCCCAAAAAACTGACATTTGGGTTAATCGCTCAGCCAGAGAGAGCTGAAAAAGAGAGAGAAAGCTTAAAGCAAAATATATGAAAGTATGAGTGATGTTTTTTATGTCCTTTGTGAATGCTCAGGTAAAAGGATATGGATTTTCTGTCTCAATATATTCATAACACACACACACACACACATAGAAAGAACACAGACACAGACACACTCACACAGCTTAGCTTCACACCGACCTCATGCCCCAATCCTCTTATTAAAATAACTTCCAATCCCTCATTACACATATACAACCAGATTTATACTGAGAGAGAGACAGAGAGAAAGGGAGAGAGAGAGAGAGAAAAAGTGAGGGAGAAGAGAGAGAGGAAGGGAGAGAGAGAAAGAGAAAGGGAGAAGAGAGAGAAAGAGAAAGACAAAGAGATAGGTGAGTGGTGCCAGGGGAGGAGAGACAGTCATACAAAGGGAGTGTATTGAAGAGGCCGGTGTGTGTGTCTGTGTGTCTGTGTGTCTGTGTGTCTGTGTGTGTGTGTATCGGGGAGATTGGTAGGTAATCATGCATAGAGCAGGTGCACTGCAAGGAGAAATGTAATGGGACCGGTGGTATCTCTACAGAACACACACACACACACACACACACACACACACACACACACACACACACACACACACACACTGGGTGGTATCTATACTCCAAACACGTTTCCAGTCATTATGAATGTGGTGTTGATATGCCAAGCCTTGATGTGGTCACACACAGTGTCCTGTACACAACTAGACCACTACACTGACCTGTACACCACTAGACCACTACACTGACCTGTACACCACTACACTGACCTGTACACCACTAGACCACTACACTGACCTGTACACCACTAGACCACTACACTGACCTGTACACCACTAGACCACTACACTGACCTGTACACCACTAGACCACTACACTGACCTGTACACCACTAGACCACTACACTGACCTGTACACCACTAGACCACTACACTGACCTGTACACCACTACACTGACCTGTACACCACTAGACCACTACACAGACCTGTACACCACTAGACCACTACACTGACCTGTACACCACTAGACCACTACACTGACCTGTACACCACTAGACCACTACACTGACCTGTACACCACTACACTGACCTGTACACCACTAGACCACTACACTGACCTGTACACCACTACACTGACCTGTACACCACTAGACCACTACACTGACCTGTACACCAGTAGACCACTACACTGACCTGTACACCACTAGACCACTACACTGACCTGTACACCACTACACTGACCTGTACACCACTAGACCACTACACTGACCTGTACACCACTAGACCACTACACTGACCTGTACACCACTAGACTGACCTGTACACCACTAGACCACTACACTGACCTGTACACCACTAGACCACTACACTGACCTGTACACCACTAGACCACTACACTGACCTGTACACCACTACACTGACCTGTACACCACTAGACCACTACACTGACCTGTACACCACTAGACCACTACACTGACCTGTACACCAGTAGACCACTACACTGACCTGTACACCACTAGACCACTACACTGACCTGTACACCACTACACTGACCTGTACACCACTAGACCACTACACTGACCTGTACACCACTAGACCACTACACTGACCTGTACACCACTACACTGACCTGTACACCACTAGACCACTACACTGACCTGTACACCACTAGACCACTACACTGACCTGTACACCACTACACTGACCTGTACACCACTACCATGACCTGTACACCACTAGACCACTACAGAGCATGTTCACTACTATGATTAGACAGAGTGTACATGTGTTCACGGATTCACAAATAGACACATATATACACAGTGTACAAGACATTAGGAACACCTTCTCTTTCCATGACAGACTGTCCAGGTGAATCCAGGTGAAAGCTATGACCTCTTATTGATGTCACTTATTAAGTCCACTTCAATCAGTGTAGATGAAGGGGAGGAGACAGGTTAAAGAAAGATGTTTAAGCCTTGAGACAATTGAGACATGGATTTTTTGAGTGTGTGTGCCATTCAGAGGGTGAATGGGCAAGACAAAATATTGAAGTGCCTTTGAACGGGGTATGAAAGTAGGGGTAGGACACCGGTTTGTGTCAAGAACTGCGACGTTGCTGGGTTTTTCACGCTCAACAGTTTCCGGTGTGTATCAGGAATGGTCCACCACCCAAAGGACATCCAGCCAACTTGACACAACTGTGGGAAGCATTGGAGTCAACATGGACAAGCATCCCTGTGGAAGTCTTATGACACCTTGTAGAGTCCATGCCCCAACAAATTGAGGCTGTTCTGAGGGTAAGGTGTTCTTAATGTTTTGTACACTCAATGTAAACACCGCATAAAGTGGCACATACAGTACCAGTCAAAAGTTTTAGAATAGCTACTCATTCCAGGGTTTTTCTTTATTTTTACTGTTTTCTACACTGTAGAATCATAGTGAAGACATCAAAACTATGAAATGACACATGTGGAATCATGTAGAAACCAAAAAAGTGTTAAACAAATCCAAATATATTTGAGATTTGAGATTCTTCAAAGTAGCCACCCTTTGCCTTGATGACGGCTTTGCACACTCTTGGCATTCTCTCAACCAGCTTCATAAAGTAGTCACCAGGAATGCATTTTAATTAACAGGTGTGCCTTGTTTAAAGTACATTTTGTTCACGCATTTGAGCCAATCTGTTGAGTTGTGACAAGGTAGGGTGGTGTACAGAAGAAAGCCCTATTTGGTAAAAGACCAAGTCCATATTATGGCAAGACCAGCTCAAATAAGCAAAGAGAAACAACAGTCCATCCTTACTTTAAATCGTGAAGGTCAGTCAATCTGGAAAATATCAAGAACTTTGAAAGTTTCTTCAAGTGCAGTTGCAAAAACCATCAAACGCTATGATGAAACTGGCTCTCATGAGGACCGCCACAGGAAAGGAAGACCCAGAGTTACCTCTGCTACAGAGGATAAGTTCATTAGCGATAACCTCTCTGGAACATGTGGGACGCTAGAGTCCCACCCGCAGGACACACTATTCAACAGCCAGTGAAATAGCAGGGCGGCAAATTCAAAACAACAAAAATCTCATAATTCAAATTTCTCAAACATACAACCATTATATCCCATTTTAAAGATACACTTCTCGTTAATCCAACCACATTGTCCGATTTCAAAAAGGCTTTACGGCGAAAGCATAACATTAAAATTATGTTAGGACAGCGCCGAGACAAGAAAAACCACACAGCCATTTTCCAAGCAAGGAGAGGCGTCGCAAAAACCAGAAATACAGCTAAAATGAATCACTAACCTTTGATGATCTTCATCAGATGACACTCCCAGGACTCAATGTTACACAATACATGTATGTTTTGTTCGATAAAGTTTATATTTATATCCAAAAACCCCATTTTACATTGGCGCATGATGTTCAGGAAATGTATTGCCTCCAAAACTTCCGGTGAATGAGCACATCAATTTACAAAAATACTCATCATAAACGTTGATAAAATTTACAACAGTTATTGATGCAACCGCTGTGTCAGATTTCAAAATAGCTTTACGGCGAAAGCACATTGTTCAATATTCTGAGTACAGAGCTCAGCCATCAAAGCAAGCTATACAGTTACCCGCCAAGTTCTGGAGTCAACAAAACTCAGAAATAGTATTATAAATCTTCACTTACCTTTGCTGATCTTCGTCGGAATGCACTACCAGGACTCCCACTTCCACAAGAAATGTTAGTTTTGTTCGATAAACTCCATATTTAAGTCCAAATACCTCCTTTTGTTCGCGCGTTCAGGTCACTATCCAAAGGCAAAATGCGCGAGCGCAAAACCAGAGACGAAGAGTCTAAATGTTCCATTAATGTTCCATTGTCTTCCCTGTGGCTCAGTTGGTAGAGCATGGTGTTTGCAACGCCAGCATGGTGTGTGCAACGCCAGGGTTGTGGGTTCGATTCCCACGGGGGGCCAGTACAACATTTACAAAAATAAAATGCATGCAATGAAATTAAATGTATACATTCACAACTGTAAGTTGCTCTGGATAAGAGCGTCTGCTAAATGACAAAAATGTAATGTAAATGATTACCGTTTGTAGAAACATGTCAAATTACATTTACAATTAATCCTTAGGGTTTTTTAACATAAATCTTGGATAATATTCCAACCGGACAATAGCGTATTCATTACAGAAGAAAAAGAAGGAACGGTGCGCCTGTGTGCCCGCGCAGTAAACAACTCACTGGTCCCAGGCTTGAGACAGCTCTTATTCTCTCCCCAGTAACAGTAGAAGCATGAAACAAGGTTCTAAAAACTGTTGACATCTAGTGGAAGCCTTAGGAAGTCCAAAATGACCCCACAGACACTGTAGTTTGGCTAGGCAATTACTTGAAAAACTACAAACCACTTCCTGGTTGGATTTTTTCTCAGTTTTTGCCTGCCATATGAGTTCTGTTATACTCACAGACATCATTCAAACAGTTTTAGAAACTTCAGAGTGTTTTCTATCCAAATCTACTAATAATATGCATATCCTACCTTTTGGGTCCGAGTAGCAGGCAGTTTAATTTGGGCACATTATTCATCTGAATTTCCGAATACTGCTCCCTGTCACCAAGAAGTTTTAACTGCACCTCAGATTGCAGCCCAAATAAATGCTTCACAGAGTTCAAGTAACAGACACATCTCAACATCAACTGTTAAGAGGAGACTGCATGAATCAGGCCTTCATGGTCGAATTGCTGCAAAGAAACCACTACTAAAGGACACCAATAAGAAGAGACTTGCTTGGGCCAAGAAACACAAGTAATGGACATTCGACCAAAGGACAGATTCCACCAGTCTATTGAGTCCAAATTTGAGATTTTTGGTTCCAACCGCTGTGTCTTTGTGAGACACAGAGTAGGTGAACGGGTGATCTCTACATGTGTAGTTCCCACCGTGAAGCATGGGGGAGGAGGTGTGATGGTGTGGGGGTGCTTTGCTGGTGACACTGTCAGTGAATTATTTAGAATTCAAGGCACACTTAACCAGCATGGCTACCACAGCATTCTGCAGCGATATGCCATCCCATCTGGTTTGCCCTTAGTGGGACTATCATTTGTTTTTCAACAGGACAATGACCCAACACACCTCTCGGCTGTGTAAAGGCTATTTCACCAAGAAGGAGAGTGATGGAGTGCTGCATCAGATGCATCAGATGTTTTTGGATGAGTTGGAAAAAGCAGCCAACAAGTGCTCAGCATATGTGGGAACTCCTTAAAGACTGTTGGAAAAGCATTCCAGGTGAAGCTGATTGAGAGAATGCCAAGTGTGTGCAAAGCTGTCATCAAGGCCAATGGTGGCATAGTTTTGATGTCTTCACTATGATTCTACAATGTAGAAAATAGTAAAAAGAAAAAGAACAATCCTGGAATGAGTAGGTGTGTCCAAATTTTTGACTGTTACTACATGCACAACACAATAATGTTTTCACACACACAGACAGAGACACACAGACAGAGACACACACACACACACCTCACAGAGACAGAAACACACACACACACTCTCATCAGCAGTCCTTCAGCCTCTCCCTACAAGGCCAGCTGTATTATGACTCATACAGGGCCTTGTGATGTCATACCAGTTATGGTTGTCATGGAGTCATCATTGGGGGTCAAGTTCAAACAATATCACCCTTTAATCTTCAACCTCATTGCTATGGTGACTGTGACCGGGGCCGATCGACGGAGCGGGGGTTCTCAGAAGGGGGTTTGAGGGGGTAGGGAAGATAAGGGATGTTCACACTACTACACTGCAATGTTGTCAACCTGTCGTTTTGAGGAAAAGTCTGTACAGACACTCCAAACCAATATTTAATTTCAGAACTTGTTAAAATTAGGTTAAGGTTAGGGTTAGGTTAAGGGTCAGGGTTAAAGGTTTGGTTAAGGTTAGGGGGTTAGGTTAAGGGCCAGTGTTAAAGGTTTGGTTAAGGTTAGAGTTAGGTTAAGGGTCAGGGTTAAAGGTTTGGTTAAGGTTAGGGGGTTAGATTAAGGGTCAGTGTTAAAGGTTTGGTTAAGGTTAGAGTTAGGTTAAGGGTTAAAGGTTTGGCTAAGGTTAGGGTTAGGTTAAGGGTCAGGGTTAAAGGATTGGTTAATGTTAGAGTTAGGTTAAGGGTCAGGGTTAAAGGTTTGGCTAAGGTTAGAGTTAGGTTAAGGGTTAAAGGTTTGGCTAAGGTTAGGGTTAGGTTAAGGGTCAGGGTTAAAGGATTGGTTAAGGTTAGAGTTAGGCCATTTACACATCAGCAGTGTCCTTATAAAGCCTTCAAACTCAACTCAGGACCTCGAAGCCACTGCATTTTTTCATCGTTTCCCTCTAATTAGGGACTGATTTAGACCTGGGACACAAGGTGCGTGCAATTAATTATCAGGTAGAACAGAAAACCAGCAGGCTCCAGACCTCGTAGGCTAAGAGTTGAATCTCCCTCGTTTTCATGACACTGCCATATGAAAAGCTAAAATGTGTAATTTAAAGTATTGGTTTACACGTTTGTTAAATGCTGAATTCCATCCCTCAACTTATATCTCTTTAATTTATTAAGTCGTGTCTCTGACGTTATAAACTAGAACCCAGCTGAAGACTGACAGAACCTACTCTAGCAACTGAAAGTGTAGAGAGCAGAGTACATTTGACATTTCAGCAGATGCTCTTATCCAGAGACACTTACAGATGCAATTAGGGATAAGTGCCTTGCTCAGGGGAACCACGGCACGTGTTTCATCAGGTCAGCTCAGGGATTCGCTAGGCTACCTGCCACTTAGAGGGAAGATCTAAAGAGCACTATGACATACTGGATTAAAAGTAAACCGCACAGCTATTTATCAATGCTTTTCTCAAATGTTGTTTCTCTTTCGATTTTACGTTTTATCTTTAAGCTGTTTTGCACCACTCTTGCATCAATGTGTCTCACAAGCCAGTTGTTATTAGCTAGAACTGAAAATTGTCTGAAATTGTCTAGCTAGTAGAGACGTCAGTGTAGAGAGGGAATATCTAAAGAAGGGTCCTATTAGAATAATAAGCTAAATGATTTAAGAGCAGAAGAGAAGGCTCTGGAGACATAGACAGGGTCATTATAAAGCTCTCTTTGTGTCTCACCCCTTCTCTCTCTCTCTCTCTCTCACACACACACACCCCCACTATCTTTCTCACTCTCTCCCACAGTATGCTGTTCTAGTCCTCTCCTCTCCCCTTTAATATCGGTCTCCATTCTACAATACAACGTTTTGTATTCTTCCCTCTCTCTCCATCTCTATCTCCTTCTCCCTCACTCACTCACCTTCTCCCTCACTTGATCTGATTTGATTTTGATTTGATTGCTGTGATTCTATGGGCAGAAGGATCATATGCCATTACCCTTCTGAGACACCTTGCAAAAGTACTCTTGGTAGGGGTGGAGTGACTATGCATGGATAATAAACAGCGAGTAGCAGCAGTGTACGAAACAAATGGGGGGGTCAAAACAAATGGGGGGTAAATGTAAATAGTCCGGTGGCGATTTTATGAATTGTTCAGCAGTCTAATGGCTTGGGGGTAGAAGCTGTTTAGGAGCCTTTTGGACCTAGACTTGGTGCTCCAGTACCACACACACAGACACACACTGTGAATATTATGCAGACACAATGAAAAACTAGGTGTCCTCAAAATTATAGACACAGTCATACACACACAAACATGCATATGCATAATAGTATGCTCACTCATGCACACACACACACAATAATGGTAATGCCCAGGAATAAGGCCTAGCTAGTCTCCTCTCTGTAAGCAGACTTTCTATAATGTGTGACATTTCTGATAAGAGCAGACAATACCATCTGCGACACAGAGAGCTTTAGTAGGCAGACAGGACCCTTGATGGTAGGGTTCAGGGCAGTCTCTCACTCTCTCTCTCTCTTTCTCACTCTCTGTGTTGCTGTTTCTCTCTCGCTCTCTCTCGCTATTTCTCTCTCTCTCGCTGTTTCTCTCTCTCTCGCTGTTTCTCTCTCTCTCTGTGTGTTGCTGTTTCTCTCTCTCTCTCGCTGTTTCTCTCTCTCTCTCGCTGTTTCTCTCTCTCTCTTGCTGTTTCTCTCTCTCTCTCGCTGTTTCTCTCTCTCTCTCTCTCTCGCTGTTTCTCTCTCTCTCTCTCTCTCGCTGTTTCTCTCTCTCTCTCTCGCTGTTTCTCTCACTCTCTCGCTGTTTCTCTCTCTCTCTCTCGCTGTTTCTCTCTCTCTCTCGCTGTTTCTCTCTCTCTCTCGCTGTTTCTCTCTCTCTCTCTCGCTGTTTCTCTCTCTCTCTCTCGCTGTTTCTCTCTCTCTCTCTCTCTCGCTGTTTCTCTCTCACTCTCTCGCTGTTTCTCTCACTCTCTCGCTGTTTCTCTCTCTCTCTCTCGCTGTTTCTCTCTGTCTCTCTCGCTGTTTCTCTCTCTCTCTCTCGCTGTTTCTCTCTCTCTCTCGCTGTTTCTCTCTCTCTCACTGTTTCTCTCTCTCTGTGTGTGTGTTGCTGTTTCTCTCTCTCTCTCTCTCTCTCTGTGTGTTGCTGTTTCTCTCTCTCTCTGTGTGTGTGTTGCTGTTTCTCTCTCTCTCTCTCTGTGTGTTGCTGTTTCTCTCTCTCTCTGTCTGTTGCTGTTTCTCTCTCTCTGTGTGTTGCTGTTTCTCTCTCTCTCTCTCTGTGTGTTGTTGTTTCTCTCTCTCTGTGTGTGTTGCTGTTTCTCTCTCTCTCTGTGTGTTGCTGTTTCTCTCTCTCTCTCTCTGTGTGTGTTGCTGTTTCTCTCTCTCTGTGTGTGTGTTGCTGTTTCTCTCTCTCTCTCTGTGTTGCTGTTTCTCTCTCTCTGTCTGTCTGTTGCTGTTTCTCTCTCTCTGTGTGTTGCTGTTTCTCTCTCTCTCTCTGTGTGTGTTGTTGTTTCTCTCTCTCTGTGTGTGTTGCTGTTTCTCTCTCTCTCTCTGTGTGTGTTGCTGTTTCTCTCTCTCTCTCTCTCTCTCTGTGTGTTGCTCTCACTCTCTCTGTGTGTTGCTCTCTCTCTCTCTGTGTGTGTTGCTCTCTCTCTCTCTCTCTCTCTCTCTGGGTTGCTGTCTCTCTCTCTCTGTGTTGCTCTCTCTCTCTCTCTGTGTGTGTTGCTCTCTCTCTCTGTGTGTTGCTCTCTCTCTCTCTATCTCTGTGTGTTGCTGTCTCTCTCTCTCTCTGTGTTGCTGTCTCTCTCTCTCTGTGTGTTGCTCTCGCTCTCTCTCTCTCTCTCTCTGTGTTGCTGTCGCTCTCTCTCTGTGTGTTGCTCTCTCTCTCTCTCTCTCTCTGTGTTGTTCTCTCTCTCTCTCTGTGTGTTGCTCTCTCTCTCTCTCTCTCTCTCTGTGTGTGCGTGTTGCTATCTCTCTCTCTCTCTGTGTGTGTGTTGCTCTCACTCTCTCTGTGTGTTGCTCTCTCTCTCTGTGTGTGTTGCTCTCGCTCTCTCTCTCTCTCTCTGGGTTGCTGTCTCTCTCTCTCTGTGTTGCTCTCTCTCTCTCTCTGTGTGTGTTGCTCTCTCTCTCTGTGTGTTGCTCTCTCTCTCTCTATCTCTGTGTGTTGCTGTCTCTCTCTCTCTGTGTTGCTGTCTCTCTCTCTCTGTGTGTGTTGCTCTCGCTCTCTCTCTCTCTCTCTCTGGGTTGCTGTCTCTCTCTCTCTGTGTTGCTCTCTCTCTCTCTCTGTGTGTGTTGCTCTCTCTCTGTGTGTGTTGCTCTCTCTCTCTCTATCTCTGTGTGTTGCTGTCTCTCTCTCTCTGTGTTGCTGTCTCTCTCTCTCTGTGTGTTGCTCTCTCTCTCTCTCTCTCTGTGCGTTGCTGTCGCTCTCTCTCTGTGTGTTGCTCTCTCTCTCTCTCTCTCTCTGTGTTGCTCTCTCTCTCTCTCTCTCTCTCTGTGTTGCTCTCTCTCTCTCTGTGAGTGTGTTGCTATCTCTCTCTCTCTGTGTGTGTGTTGCTATCTCTCTCTCTCTGTGTGTGTTGCTCTCTCTCTCTGTGTGTGTTGCTCTCTCTCTCTCTCTGTGTGTGTGTTGCTATCTCTCTCTCTCTGTGTGTGTGTTGCTATCTCTCTCTCTCTCTGTGTGTTGCTGTCTCTCTCTCTCTGTGTGTGTTGCTCTCTCTCTCTCTCTCTCTGTGTGTGTGTTGCTATCTCTCTCTCTCTCTGTGTGTGTGTGTTGCTATCTCTCTCTCTCTCTGTGTGTGTGTTGCTATCTCTCTCTCTCTCTGTGTGTTGCTCTCTCTCTCTCTCTCTCTCTCTCAAAAGTGCTGTTCTTTCTCTGTTCCTCTTTTTTTCGTTTGTTCATGTATAAATTCATCCATTTATTCATTCTCTCTCTCTCTTCCTATGTGTAGAACCAGGAAGAACACACTGAAAGGCAAATCTAATTGAGTGTGATTGTCACCCTATTTCATGTCAACTGGTAGTATGGCTTATGCTGACATTTAAATTCCAATTATTGTCAATGCTTTTCAATGAGACATTTTTGGAACTGGAATGTGGTGTACTTTCTGAATTTACTGGAATTGACCCCAACCCTGTAGTTGGACCCTTAACCTACTCACTGGAGATAAGGGGCCAGGGAGTCAGAGGATAGAGGGGAGAGAAGGGGTGAAGGGGGAGAAGGAGGGATGGGGAGAGATGAATGGGAGCGAGGGAGACCTAGTAGGAGGGAGGGGAAGGAGAGAATAGAGGGAACAGAGAGGGAGATTTGTGGCACTATGGGAGGAATGAGATGGGTTCAGCCTTGAAGTCAAATAATGGAAGGGGGAGGAAAAAGGATTGAGGGGGGCTGAGAGGGACTAGAGGGGTAGAGAGGGATTGAGAGAGGGGGCCTAGAGGGAGGGAGGGGTGTGTGAAAGGGGGGATGAGAGGGACTAGAGGGGTAGAGAGGGATTGAGAGAGGGGGCCTAGAGGGAGGGAGGGAGGGGTGTGTGAAAGGGGGGATGAGAGGGACTAGAGGGGTAGAGAGGGATTGAGAGAGGGGGCCTAGAGGGAGGGAGGGAGGGGTGTGTGAAAGGGGGGATGAGAGGGACTAGAGGGGTAGAGAGGGATTGAGAGAGGGGGCCTAGAGGGAGGGAGGGGTGTGTGAAAGGGGGGTCAGGAGGTAGCAGAACATGTAACTGTATAGCAACCTCTCAGTATCACACTACATGGACCAACACAACGACCAAAGCACTGACGAAACTCTCCAGAAATACTACAGAAAGGCTGACAAAACTAGAGACCTGCTGACCACTCTTTCCCTATCAGCCTAACATGCTGTCTCTCTCTCTCTCTCTCTCTCGCTCTCATTTATCTCTCTCTCATGTCTATATATTTCCTTTATTCTCTTTCTTCAGAAAGTTAAAACGAGATAGGACTAATTCCCAAACATCCTCTGGAATGGGGCCGGTAGAAAGGCTGAAATCATTGGAGGCTGCTGAGGGGAGGACGGGTCATAATGATGGCTGGAATGGAGTGAATGGAACGGTATCAAACAGATGAACACCGGGTGTGTCTGATACCGTTCCATTCACTCTACTCCAGACATCATTATGACCTGTCCTCCCCTCAGCAGCCTCCACTGGCTCAAACAGAAAGGAAACTACTGAATTTATTTCTTACAGTACCTATATCAAATAGACAGACAGACAGAGAGAGAGAGAGAGAGAGAGAGAGAGAGAGAGATTGTTGAAGTGGGAACTTCTAACTGGTAATGACGGTACACACAGACATACCAGGGCTCTTGAAACAGACGTGTCCAGCATTTGATCCAACCACACTTAACTGCCAATCCAATTTAGTGAAGAGCGCATCATCTCTCCCTCTCTTTATCTAGCTCTCCCTCCATCCCTTAATCTCGGTCCGTCTTTATTACTGTGTATACCATGGCATTGTTGAATACTGGTTTCTGATTGGCTTGAAGGGCATTCTAGAGTGTGCATTATTCCCCTATAACACACAGTATATCAGCATGGTAGTATGTAATGGCTTCAGTTCATTCTTACATGTTCTGTTTGAGCTGCTTTTAAAAGCAAAAGTCACATTGAAAACATTATTGGCAATGTTGAATTCAATATTCATAAGTACAGTGAAATGCATTTCTTGTAAACTCAAAACCCAATAACACAATATTCAATAACAATGTATCACTAGAAAAAAGGTAAAAACATGAGAATAACAAATATGAAATACACAATAAAGTAAGTATATTAAATACAGGAAATACTGAAAGAGTCAGTTCCAGTACCAGAAGGGGGTTTGAGGGGGTAGGGAAGATAAGGGATGTTCACACCACTACACTGCAATGTTGTCAACCTGTCGTTTTCAGGAAACGTCTGTACAGACACTCCAAGCCAATATTTAATTTCAGAACTTGTTAAAATTAGGTTAAGGTTAGGGTTAGGTTAAGGGTCTGGTTTGGTTAAGGTTATTTAGGGTCAGTGTTAAAGGTTTGGTTAAGGTTAGAGTTAGGTTAAGGGTCAGGGTTAAAGGTTTGGTTAAGGTTAGGGGGTTAGATTAAGGGTCAGTGTTAAAGGTTTGGTTAAGGTTCTTTAATTTATTAAGTCGTGTCTCTGACGTTATAAACTAGAACCCAGCTGAAGACTGACAGAACCTACTCTAGCAACTGAAAGTGTAGAGAGCAGAGTACTGGGCTGTCCACACCACCCTCTAGGACTGATGGTTGGGTTAGCTAAACTAGCAGTAATGTACTGGGCTGTCCACACCACCCTCTAGGACTGAGGGTTGGGTTAGCTGAACTAGCAGTAACGTACTGGGCAGTCCACACAACCCTCTAGGACTGATGGTTGGGTTAGCTAAACTAGCAGTAATGTACTGGGCTGTCCACACCACCCTCTAGAACTGATGGTTGGGTTAGCTAAACTAGCAGTAACGTACTGGGCTGTCCACACCACCCTCTAGGACTGATGGTTGGGTTAGCTAAACTAGGAGTAACGTACTGGGCTGTCCACACCACCCTCTAGGACTGATGGTTGGGTTAGCTAAACTAGCAGTAATGTACTGGGCTGTCCACACCACCCTCTAGAACTGATGGTTGGGTTAGCTAAACTAGCAGTAACGTACTGGGCTGTCCACACCACCCTCTAGAACTGATGGTTGGGTTAGCTAAACTAGCAGTAACGTCCTGGGCTGTCCACACCACCCTCTAGGACTGATGGTTGGGTTAGCTAAACTAGCAGTAACGTACTGGGCTGTCCACACCACCCTCTAGGACTGATGGTTGGGTTAGCTAAACTAGCAGTAACGTACTGGGCTGTCCACACCACCCTCTAGGACTGATGGTTGGGTTAGCTAAACTAGCAGTAACGTACTGGGCTGTCCACACCACCCTCTAGGACTGATGGTTGGGTTAGCTAAACTAGGAGTAACGTACTGGGCTGTCCACACCACCCTCTAGGACTGATGGTTGGGTTAGCTAAACTAGCAGTAACGTACTGGGCTGTCCACACCACCCTCTAGGACTGATGGTTGGGTTAGCTAAAATAGCAGTAACGTACTGGGCTGTCCACACCACCCTCTAGGACTGATGGTTGGGTTAGCTAAACTAGGAGTAACGTACTGGGCTGTCCACACCACCCTCTAGGACTGATGGTTGGGTTAGCTAAACTAGCAGTAACGTACTGGGCTGTCCACACCACCCTCTAGGACTGATGGTTGGGTTAGCTAAACTAGCAGTAACGTACTGGGCTGTCCACACCACCCTCTAGGACTGATGGTTGGGTTAGCTAAACTAGCAGTAATGTACTGGGCTGTCCACACCACCCTCTAGGACTGATGGTTGGGTTAGCTAATCTAGCAGTAACGTACTGGGCTGTCCACACCACCCTCTAGGACTGATGGTTGGGTTAGCTAAACTAGCAGTAACGTACTGGGCTGTCCACACCACCCTCTAGGACTGATGGTTGGGTTAGCTAAACTAGCAGTAACGTACTGGGCTGTCCACACCACCCTCTAGGACTGATGGTTGGGTTAGCTAAACTAGCAGTAACGTACTGGGCTGTCCACACCACCCTCTAGGACTGATGGTTGGGTTAGCTAAACCAGCAGTAACGTACTGGGCTGTCCACACCACCCTCTAGGACTGATGGTTGGGTTAGCTAAACTAGCAGTAACGTACTGGGCTGTCCACACCACCCTCTAGGACTGATGGTTGGGTTAGCTAAACTAGCAGTAACGTAATGGGCTGTCAGTAACGTACTAGCAAGTCTGTTTGTTTAGCTTACCAAGGCAACTACTCCTGTAGCTATCTAGGTAACTTGCTAGCTACTTCAGTGGATGTTGAACACATTTCTAGCGGCAAATATGTTAAATTATAGCCTTGGTATGAAAGGGATAATCAACTCAGGGCTATGTGCGTTCTGTGGAAAATGATGCAACTCTATTTTCCATAGAACACATAGCCGCTCGTTGATTATCCCTTACTTATCTTTCAATCTTTCTCTCTAATCCTTGGGCCACATGTATTTACTCCTTCTCTGTCTCATTCCATCCCTCCCTCCTCTCTCTCTGTCTCTCTCTGTCTCTCTCTGTCAATTCAATTCAATGGGCTTTATTGGGAAACATATGTTTACATTGCCAAAGCAAGTGAAAGCAAGTCTCTCTCTCTCTCTCTCTCTCTCTCTCTCTCTCTCTCTCTCTCTCTCTCTCTCACATCAGGTCTGCCATTATTTACCCCTCTATCTACCTCTTTGTCTCTAAAACTGCTTTCTCACTTCCTTCTCTACTTTTCTTAGTTTTATCACCTCCCTTGTCTTTCACTCTGTCTGTGTCCCTCTCTTTCTCCCTCCCTCCTCCCTCAGCCATCCATCCCTTTTCTTCATACCATGACAGTCCTCAATCACCTCACCAGCTGTTTAATAGAACGTTACATCTTCTTCTCTCACCCTAACAGACGAGTTCCCTCCCTCCATTACACCTTCTTCTCTCACCCTAACAGATGAGTTCCCTCCCTCCATTACACCTTCTTCTCTCACCCTAACAGATGAGTTCCCTCCCTCCATTACACCTTCTTCTCTCACCCTAACAGATGAGTTCCCTCCCTCCATTACACCTTCTTCTCTCATCCTAACAGACGAGTTCCCTCCCTCCATTACACCTTCTTCTCTCACCCTAACAGATGAGTTCCCTCCTTCCATTACACCTTCTTCTCTCACCCTAACAGACGAGTTCCCTCCTTCCATTACACCTTCTTCTCTCACCCTAACAGATGAGTTCCCTCCCTCCATTACACCTTCTTCTCTCACCCTAACAGACGAGTTCCCTCCTTCCATTACACCTTCTTCTCTCACCCTAACAGACGAGTTCCCTCCTTCCATTACACCTTCTTCTCTCACCCTAACAGATGAGTTCCCTCCCTCCATTACACCTTCTTCTCTCACCCTAACAGACGAGTTCCCTCCTTCCATTACACCTTCTTCTCTCACCCTAACAGACGAGTTCCCTCCCTCCATTACACCTTCTTCTCTCACCCTAACAGATGAGTTCCCTCCCTCCATTACACCTTCTTCTCTCACCCTAACAGATGAGTTCCCTCCCTCCTTCCCCTACCAATCTTCCCCCGCTAACAGATTTTTCTTTCATTCACACAGTCATCAAAGACACATAAACATGGCGGCACCAGCTGTCTAATTGTTCAATAGAAGAAAACGCCTCTAGTGAAGTGATTGTCCTGTTTGTCATTGAGACGTAACGCCAGAGCCATGGCTCCTTTCAAAAGTCCTTTTGGCATTTGTTATTGCGTTTTTGAGGGAGGGGGAGGAGAAGCAATGGATGTGAAAATAACCCCCCCCCCCCCCCCCCCCCACACACACACACACACACACACACACACACATATGCAAGTGTCACAAGAAGTGACAAATCCTCTTAACACCTTGTTAACATCATTAAGGAGGCCCGGAGGAGTGTGTGTGTGTACATTTGTATGTGCGTGCGTGCCTGCACACACACAGTCACATCCTCCAGCCTCCATTCCTCCAGGGAGCCTTGTCTCCTTGTCATGCCAGTATAAGAGCTCTCTCAGTGGGCATGCTCTGACACAGAATGTCTGTGTGTCTGGGTGACAGACAAAGGACCCGAGAAAGCGAGAAAGGCAGGCTGTAGAGGCAGATTCATTAAACTGATGTGTTTTAGCGCTGGCCTAAGTCAATTAATCCCCACAGTCATCTTCAGAAAGTGAGAGAGAGAGAAGATGAGAGGGAGGGAAGGAGAGGGGGAGGCACAGATTCTTTTCACAGTCCCCAAATCCAGAACAGGATTCTATATGTACAGTAGTATATCTAAAATAGTATATAGAGCCATTACTGCATGGAACTCCCTTCCATCTCATATTGCTCAAACCTTAAAAAAACAGATAAACATCTCATGGCACAACACCTCTCCCATATTTGACCTAGATATTGAGTGTATGTATTGATATGAAGGCTACGTGTGCCTTTTGAAATGGATGTAGTTCTGTCCTTGAGCTGTTCTTGTCTATTAATGTATTATTAATATTCTGTATTACAGTTGAAGTCAGAAGTTTACATACACTTAGGTTGGAGTCATTAAAACTCGTTTTCAACCAATCCACACATTTCTTGTTAACAAACTATAGTTTTGGCAAGTCGGTTAGGACATCTACTTTGTGCATGACACAAGTAATTTTTCCAACAATTGTTTAGACAGATTATTTCACAATTCCAGTGGGTCAGAAGTTTACTTACAGTATATTGACTGTGCCTTTAAACAGCTTGGAAAATTCCAGAAAATGATGTCATGGCTTTAGAAGCTTCAGATAGGCTAATTGACATCATTTGAGTCAATTGGAGGTGTACCTGTGGATGTATTTCAAGGCCTACCTTCAAACTCAGTGCCTCTTTGCTTGACATCATGGGAAAATCAAAAGAAATCAGCCAAGACCTCAGAAAAAAAATTGTAGACCTCCACAAGTCTGGTTCATCCTTGGGAGCACAGCCGTCATACCGCTCAGGAAGGAGATGCATTCTGTCTCCTGGAGATGAACGTACTTTGGTGCAAAAAGTACAAATCAATCCCAGAACAACAGCAAAGGACCTTGTGAAAATGCTGGAGGAAACAGGTACAAAAGTATCTATATCCACAGTAAAACGAGTCCTATATCGACTTAACCTGAACGGCCGCTCAGCAAGGAAGAAGCCACTGCTCCAAAACCGCCATAAAAAAGACAGACTACGGTTTGCAACTGCACATTGAAACAAAGATCGTACTTTTTGGAGAAATGTCCTCTGGTCTGATGAAACAAAAATAGAACTGCTTGGCCATAATGACCATCGTTATGTTTGAAGGAAAAAGGGGGAGGCTTGTAAGCCGAAGAACACCATCCCATCTGTGAAGCACAGGGGTGGCAGCATCATCTTGTGGGGGTGCTTTGCTGCAGGAGAGACTGGTGCACTTCACAAAATAGATGGCATCATGAGGAAAGAAAATGATGTGGATATATTGAAGCAACATCTCAAGACATCAGTCAGGAAGTTTAAGCTTGGTCACAAATGGGTCTTCCAAATGGACAATGACCCCAAGCACACTTCCAAAGTTGTGGCAAAGGACAACAAAGTCAAGATATTGAAGTGGTCATCACAAAGCCCTGACCTCAATCCTATAGAAAATGTGTGGGCAGAACTAAAAAAGCGTGTGCGAGCAAGGAGGCCTACAAACCTGACTCAGTTACACCGGCTCTGTCAGGAGGAATGGGCCAAAATTCACCCAACTTATTGTGGGAAGCTTGTGAAAGGCTACACAAAACATTTGACCCAAGTTAAACAATTTAAAGGCAATGCTACCAAATACTAATTGAGTGTATGTAAACTTCTGACCCACTGGGAATATGATGAAAGAAATTAAAGCTGAAACAAATGATTCTCTCTACTATTATTCTGACATTTCACATTCTTAAAATAAAGTGGTGATCCTAACTGACCTAAGACAGGGAATTTTTACTAGGATTAAATGTCAGGAATTGTGAAAAACTGAGTTTGAATGTATTTCACTAAGGTTTATGTAAACTTCCGGCTTCAACTCTATATTTACAGTCATAGATATACAGTACTAGGTATAGAAATACATGACATAGATATGTATGTAGACCTGTATTTATAGATCTGGTTTTATGTACCCAAAAGCAAAGACTTTGGTGGAGTTGAAGTAGCGAGATAGGTCTGAGCCCTTCACTATCCTCCTCACCTGAGAGACAGAGAGTGATGGCGAGGGATAGAGAGAGATAAATATATATATATATATATATATATATATATATATATATATATATAGAGAGAGAGAGAGAGAGAGAGAGAGAGAGAGAGAGAGAGAGAGAGAGAGAGAGAGAGAGAGGGCAATAGTCAGAGCAACAGAGGATTTAAGTTTAAAATAAAAAGTTGTGAAACATAAAGATAATACAGAGACATTGTGTATGTGTGTGTGGGGGGGGGGCATGCTTGTGTGAGTGTCCCAGAATTTGTTCTTAACTGACTTTCCTAGTTAAATAAAGGTTAAAAAAAAAATACAGTGTTACTTCCTGATTATTTGTAGAATGGGCAGGAAAAGCAGTACCAGTGTTGGGCTGACCCACCACAGACTCTGACATTACACTGGTCTAATCTGGGGAAGGTGGGAGAACATTTGAAAAAAAAGAGAGTGAAGATAGAGGGTGGGAGAGAGCGAGGAACAGAGGGAGTGTATAGAGTAAGGGAGGGGAGACTGAAAGAGAAAGTGAGAGAGAGAGAGAAAGGACAAAACAAATAAGTGGTGAAAGAGAAGTCAGAGGGCTAGTGGAGGGTAGAGAGCCTGTAGCTGGAGCCTTGCTTGTTTACTTAGACTCCAGAGTCCCTGGTCTGTAATGAACCATACAGAACACAGCCATTTAGTTTAGACACACACAAACACAGAGAGAGAGAGAAAACATAGAGAGTTTGTTAGTTTGTTTGCTCACTGTTCCCCAAACTCTGATTTGGAAGCCAGTAATGAAACCCAGCATTACAGCTAGTTCCTTTAGGGCTTCAGCTACAGCTACAGGGGTTAGTGGGGTGGAGTAGAGAGGGAGGAGAGACCATGGAGAGAGAGAGAGATCCCTCAAGTCTTTCTCTCCCTCTGCCTCTTTATATTTCCCTCCCTCTTTCTCTCTGTCTCTTTATTTCCCTCCCTCTTTCTCTCTCTCTCTCTGCCTCTTTATTTCCCTCCCTCTTTCTCTCTCTCTCTTTATTTCCCTCCCTCTTTCTCTCTCTCTCTCTGCCTCTTTATTTCCCTCCCTCTTTCTCTGTCTCTTTATTTCCCTCCCTTTTTCTCTCTCTCTCTGCCTCTTTATTTCCCTCCCTCTTTCTCTGTCTCTGTCTATATTTCACCTCACTCTATCTCTGCCTCTATATTTCCCTCCCTCTTTCTATCCCTCTGCCTCTATATATCCCTCTCTCTTTCTCTCCCGCTGCCTCTTTATATCTCCCTCCCTCTTTCTCTCCCTCTGCCTATATTTCCCTGCCTCTTTCTATCCCTCTGCCTCTATATATCCCTCTCTCTTTCTCTCCCGCTGCCTCTTTATATCTCCCTCCCTCTTTCTCTCTCTCTGCCTCTATATTTCCCTCAGATTTCTCTCTCTCTCTGCCTCTATATTTCCCTCCCTCTTTCTCTCTCTCTCTGCCTCTATATTTCCCTCCCTCCCTCTTTCTCTCTCTCTGCCTCTATATTTCTCTCCCTCTTTCTCTCTCTGCCTTTATATTTCCCTCCCTCTTTCTCTCTCTCTGCCTCTATATTTCCCTCCCTCTTTCTCTCCCTCTGCCTCTTTATTTCAGTCTTTCTCTCTCTCCTTTCCACTATTCTACTTCCTGTCTCTCTTGTCCTCTGCGTCTATCTCTCCTCTTCTCTCTGTCCTTTCCACTATTCTACTTCCTGTCTCTCTTGTCCTCTCCGT
>NW_021823509.1:627272-639772 GCF_901001165.1 Salmo trutta | reverse complement strand
CATTACTCTACCATGGCCACTAGCTGTGTGAGAGAGCATCACTACATTACTCTACCATGGCCACTAGCTGAGTGAGAGAGCATCACTACATTACTCTACCATGGCCACTAGCTGTGTGAGGAGAGCATCACTACATTACTCTACCATGGCCACTAGCTGAGTGAGAGAGCATCACTACATTACTCTACCATGACCACTAGCTGTGTGAGGAGAGCATCACTACATTACTCTACCATGGCCACTAGCTGAGTGAGAGAGCATCACTACATTACTCTACCATGGCCACTAGCTGAGTGAGAGAGCATCACTACATTACTCCACCATGGCCTCTAGCTGAGTGAGAGAGCATCACTACATTACTCTACCATGGCCACTAGCTGAGTGAGAGAGTATCACTACATTACTCTACCATGGCCACTAGCTGTGTGAGGAGAGCATCACTACATTACTCTACCATGGCCTCTAGCTGAGTGAGAGAGCATCACTACATTACTCTACCATGGCCACTAGCTGAGTGAGAGAGCATCACTACATTACTCTACCATGGCCACTAGCTGAGTGAGAGAGCATCACTACATTACTCTACCATGGCCACTAGCTGAGTGAGAGAGCATCACTACATTACTCTACCATGGCCACTAGCTGTGTGAGAGAGCATCACTACATTACTCTACCATGGCCACTAGCTGAGTGAGAGAGGTGGACAGAGTCCCCTTATCACATTCTTATCTCAGACACCGTCTGAGAGATGATACACACACACGTACACACACACGTACACACACTCTTATCAACCAACTCCAGCGGGACACACACACACATCACAGTGACCGTGTAGGAAGATGCTGTCACTCTGACAATCTGATGGATTTGACAAGGAGGAGGACAGTGGAGCAGCGAGAGGTACAGTCCAACACACACACACAATCAGACATATCACCATACTCCCCCATACATAAAAAACTCATACAGCATGAACGCTCTCCCTCTCTTCCTCTCCGACACACACGCACACACACACACACACACACACGCACGCACGCACGCACGCACGCACACACACACACACACACACACACACACACACACACACACACACACACACACACACCATCTCCCCATGTCCGTAGAGATCTGAACCTGGTCTGTGGTTTCATCTTCTCTTCCTTTGTGTTGTCATGTTATTCTGTCTCTAGCTGAGATCATTCCTTAAGGGTCTGGCTGCCTGTCTGTCAACACCGGGAAGACTGGTCTACTTTCATAAGTCCCAAATGACACCCTTTTCCCTACGTAGCGCACTACTTTTGACCAGGGCCCATAGGGGATATATAGGGGATAGGGGGCCATTTAGAACGCTGCCGTAGACAGACTGTGTAGAGACAGAGACTTTTCACCAGTCAGACCGTATCTTTCGCACTCTTTCTTTGTTTTGTATTATATTATGTTTGTGATAGGTGGTTGGGATACGACTGTGATAGGTGGTTGGGAGACGACTGTGATAGGTGGTTGGGATACGACTGTGATAGGTGGTTGGGATACGACTGTGATAGGTGGTTGGGAGACGACTGTGATAGGTGGTTGGGATACGACTGTGATAGGTGGTTGGGATACGACTGTGATATGTGGTTGGGAGACGACTGTGATAGGTGGTTGGGATACGACTGTGATATGTGGTTGGGATACGACTGTGAATAGGTGGTTGGGATACGACTGTGATAGGTGGTTGGGATACGACTGTGATAGGTGGTTGGGATACGACTGTGATAGGTGGTTGGGATACGACTGTGATAGGTGGTTGGGATACGACTGTGGTAGGTGGTTGGGATACGACTGTGATAGGTGGTGGGATACGACTGTGATAGGTGGTTGGGATACGACTGTGATAGGTGGTTGGGATACGACTGTGATAGGTGGTTGGGAGACGACTGTGATAGGTGGTTGGGATACGACTGTGATATGTGGTTGGGATACGACTGTGATAGGTGGTTGGGATACGACTGTGATAGGTGGTTGGGATACGACTGTGATAGGTGGTTGGGATACGACTGTGATAGGTGGTTGGGATACGACTGTGATAGGTGGTTGGGATACGACTGTGATAGGTGGTTGGGAGACGACTGTGATAGGTGGTTGGGATACGACTGTGATAGGTGGTTGGGATACGACTGTGATAGGTGGTTGGGATACGACTGTGATAGGTGGTTGGGATACGACTGTGATAGGTGGTTGGGATACGACTGTGATAGGTGGTTGGGATACGACTGTGATAGGTGGTTGGGAGACGACTGTGATAGGTGTTGGGATACGACTGTGATAGGTGGTTGGGATACGACTGTGATAGGTGGTTGGGATACGACTGTGATAGGTGGTTGGGAGACGACTGTGATAGGTGTTGGGATACGACTGTGATATGTGGTTGGGATACGACTGTGGATAGGTGGTTTGGGATACGACTGTGATAGGTGGTTGGGATAACGACTGTGATGGTGGTTGGGATACGACTGTGATAGTGGTTGGGATACGACTGTGATAGGTGGTTGGGATACGACTGTGATATGTGGTTGTGATACGACTGTGATAGGTGGTTGGGATACTACTGTGATAGGTGGTTGGGGAGACGACTGTGATAGGTGGGTGGGATACGACTGTGATAGGTGGTTGGGATACGACTGTGATAGGTGGTTGGGATACGACTGTGATAGGTGGTTGGGATACGACTGTGATAGGTGGTTGGGATACGACTGTGATAGGTGGTTGGGATACGACTGTGATAGGTGGTTGGGATACGACTGTGATAGGTGGTTGGGAGACGACTGTGATAGGTGGTTGGGAGACGACTGTGATAGGTGGTTGGGATACGACTGTGATAGGTGGTTGGGAGACGACTGTGATAGGTGTTGGGAGACGACTGTGATAGGTGGTTGGGATACGACTGTGATAGGTGGGTTGGGAGACGACTGTGATAGGTGGTTGGGATACGACTGTGATAGGTGGTTTGGGATAAACGACTGTGATATGTGGTTGGGATACGACTGTGATAGGTGGTTGGGATACGACTGTGATAGGTGGTTGGGAGACGACTGTGATAGGTGGTTGGGATACGACTGTGATAGGTGGTTGGGATACGACTGTGATAGGTGGTTGGGATACGACTGTGATAGGTGGTTGGGATACGACTGTGATAGGTGGTTGGGATACGACTGTGATAGGTGGTTGGGATAGACGACTGTGATAGGTGGTTGGGATACGACTGTGATAGGTGGTTGGGAGACGACTGTGATAGGTGGTTGGGAGACGACTGTGGATAGGTGGTTGGGATACGACTGTGATAGGTGGTTGGGACCTGGAAGGTGTTGGGATAGCGACTGTGATAGGTGGTTGGAGACGACCTGTGATAGGTGGTTGGGATACGACTGTGATAGGTGGTTGGGATACGACTGTGATAGGTGGTTGGGATACGACTGTGATAGGTGGTTGGGATACGACTGTGATAGGTGGTTGGGATACGACTGTGATAGGTGGTTGGGATACGACTGTGATAGGTGGTTGGGATACGACTGTGATAGGTGGTTGGGATACGACTGTGATAGGTGGTTGGGATACGACTGTGATAGGTGGTTGGGATACGACTGTGATAGGTGGTTGGGATACGACTGTGATAGGTGGTTGGGATACGACTGTGATAGGTGGTTGGGAGACGACTGTGATAGGTGGTTGGGAGACGACTGTGATAGGTGGTTGGGATACGACTGTGATAGGTGGTTGGGAGACGACTGTGATAGGTGGTTGGGATACAACTGTGATAGGTGGTTGGGAGACGACTGTGATAGGTGGTTGGGATACGACTGTGATAGGTGGTTGGGATACGACTGTGATAGGTGGTTGGGATACGACTGTGATAGGTGGTTGGGATACGACTGTGATAGGTGGTTGGGATACGACTGTGATAGGTGGTTGGATCGACTGTGATAGTGGTTGGATACGACTGTGATATGTGGTTGGGATACGACTGTGATAGGTGGTTGGGATACGACTGTGATAGGTGGTTGGGATACGACTGTGATAGGTGGTTGGGATACGACTGTGATAGGTGGTTGGGATACGACTGTGATAGTGGTTGGGATACCGACTGTGATAGGTGGTTGGGAGACGACTGTGATAGGTGGTTGGGATCGACTGTGATAGGTGTTGGGGATACTACTGTGATAGGTGGTTGGGAGACAACTGTGAGAGGTGGTTGGGAGACGACTGTGATAGGTGGTTGGGATACGACTGTGATAGGTGGTTGGGATACGACTGTGATAGGTGGTTGGGAGACCGACTGTGATAGGTGAGTTGGATACGACTGTGATAGGTGGTTGGGATACGACTGTGATAGGTGGTTGGGAGACGACTAGTGATAGGTGGTTGGGAATATCGACTGTGATAGGGTGGTTGGGATAGACTGTGATAGGTGGTTTGGGATACGACTGTGATAGGGTGGTGGTTTGGGATAGGTGGTTGGGATACGACTGTGATAGGTGGTTGGGATACGACTGTGATAGGTGGTTGGGATACGACTGTGATAGGTGGTTGGGATACGACTGTGATAGGTGGTTGGGATACGACTGTGATAGGTGGTTGGGATACGACTGTGATAGGTGGTTGGGATACGACTGTGATATGTGGTTGGGATACGACTGTGATAGGTGGTTGGGATACGACTGTGATAGGTGGTTGGGATACGACTGTGATAGGTGGTTGGGATACGACTGTGATAGGTGGTTGGGATACGACTGTGATAGGTGGTTGGGAGACGACTGTGATAGGTGGTTGGGAGACGACTGTGATAGGTGGTTGGGAGACGACTGTGATAGGTGGTTGGGAGACGACTGTGATAGGTGGTTGGGAGACGACTGTGATAGGTGGTTGGGAGACGACTGTGATAGGTGGTTGGGATACGACTGTGATAGGTGGTTGGGAGACGACTGTGATAGGTGGTTGGGAGACGACTGTGATAGGTGGTTGGGATACGACTGTGATAGGTGGTGGGATAACGACTGTGATAGGTGGTTGGGATACGACTGTGATAGGTGGTTGGGATTACGACTGTGATAGGTGGTTGGGATACGGACTGTGATTGTGGTTGGGATACGACTGTGATATGTGGTTGGGATACGACTGTGATAGGTGGTTGGGATACGACTGTGATAGTGGTTGGGATACGACTGTGATAGGTGGTTGGGATACGACGTGATAGGTGGGTTGGGATACGGACTGTGATAGGTGGTTGGGATACGACTGTGATAGGTGGTTGGATACGACTGTGATAGGTGGTTGGGATACGACTGTGATAGGTGGTTGGGATACGACTGTGATATGTGGTTGGGATACGACTGTGATAGGTGGTTGGGATACGACTGTGATAGGTGGTTGGGATACGACTGTGATAGGTGGTTGGATACGACTGTGATAGGTGGTTGGGATACGACTGTGATAGGTGGTTGGGAGACGACTGTGATAGGTGGTTGGGAGACGACTGTGATAGGTGGTTGGGATACGACTGTGATAGGTGGTTGGGATACGACTGTGATAGGTGGTTGGGATACGACTGTGATAGGTGGTTGGGATACGACTGTGATAGGTGGTTGGGATACGGACTGTGATATGTGGTTGGGATACGACTGTGATAGGTGTTGGGATACGACTGTGATAGGCTGGTTGGGATACGACTGTGATAGGTGGTTGGGATACGACTGTGATAGGTTGTTGGGATACGACTGTGATAGGTGGTTGGGATACGACTGTGATAGGTGGTTGGGAGACGACTGTGATAGGTGGTTGGGAGACGACTGTGATAGGTGGTTGGGATACGACTGTGATAGGTGGTTGGGATACGACTGTGATAGGTGGTTGGGATACGACTGTGATATGTGGTTGTCTCTCCTGGCTATCTCCAGATGAATGCACTAGCTGTGGGTCGCTCTGGATGCGAGGGTCTGCTGAATGGATACATTGTAATAGGCACAGTCAGGTCCATAAATATTTGGACATTGACCAAGTTCTTATCATTTTGGCTCTGTACGCCACCACAATGGATTTGAAAGGAAACAATCAAGATGAGCTGAAAGTGACTTTCAGTTTTAATTTGAGGGTATTTACATCCAAATCAGGTGAATTATACCACTTTTTATATGTGGTATGTTAGGGGCTCACTCACCTATTCTTCTCTTCTCCTGATGCTTCTCTGAGTTCTCTGACACAGTCTACTAGAAGAATCTAGAGATCCAGGTGAAGAAAGAGATGAAGATAGGAAGAGAGAGGCTTCTCCTCAGGTTGTCTGTTGTTAGTCCCCCTGTTTCAGTCACTAGTGCCTGGTTAGGTGGGTGGCTTGGTCTAAAAGTCTGGGTGCTGGAGCCAGTTGTGGTCCTTGGTGGTCCCTCCCTCCAAGGTCCACTCTTAGTCCTGAGTAGACTGGGTATGACCGTCAGTCCATCACCATAGAAACACTGGTCCGGTAATCCACTAAGTCTTCACTGATCAATGCAGGGGCTTCGGACAAGTAGCTGTGGAGAGAGAAAGAGAGAGAACATGATATTTGAACTTTACATTCAGCTAGTCAAACAGCCAGCTTAAAGGACGACTGCCCTTCCTGATTTGGCCTCATTTTAGATTTGGTTCATTATGAAATGCTAGGTGCCATGACTGAATTCAAATGTGAGTTGGTTTCGTGGTGTGGTTTGATGTGGGGGTCTTGTGTGTGTAGGAAGAGTTAGCCAAATTGGGATATCCAAAGTCAACACAAATTTACAGGAATTACGATCACGTTGCATGCAGCTTCACTCTGAATTGATGATGACTTGTGTGTTGCCAGCTGTAGGCATGTGGGCAGGATTGAAACAAACCCAACCTTCATTTACGTTGTGACCTCAAGTCTCACAAGGCTCAGCTATGAACGAGACTGACTTTATGACCAAATGTATCCTATTTCTACGTTGTAGTACATTTCGTTTCTAAATAAAAAGTTGGTTTCAAGGTTTAAAGGGAGGGAGGGAGGGAGGGAGGGAGGGAGGGAGAGAGAGAGAGAGAGAGAGAGAGAGAGAGAGAGAGAGAGAGAGAGAGAGAGAGAGAGAGAGAGAGAGAGAGAGAGAGAGAGAGAGAGAGAGAGAGGTTTTACTCTATGTCTAAGATATAAATTGACTAGACATGCTAAATGGACTGTGCATACCCTGGCCTGTCCTGCTGGCATAGCAGCTACTTTAATTTCCATCCTGTATTAAATTACATTTACATTTATCAGATCATTTTGTTGATTGGATGTAGCGTTCACATTGCCCAGCCATGTATGCATAGGCCACATTTGCATATACAGTGCTTTCAGAAAGTATTTATACCCCTTGACTTGTTCCACAATGTGTTGTGTTACAGACTAAATGGATTACATATATATTTGTCACCAATCTACAAACAATACCCCATAATGACAAAGTGAAACATGTTTTTAGATTTCTTAGCAAATTTATTGAAAATGAAATACAGAAATATCTAATGTACATAAGTATTCACACCCCTGAGTCAATATATGTTACAATCATATTTGGCAGCAATTACAGCTGTGAGGCTTTCTGGTTAAGTCTCTAAGAGTTACACACCTGGATTGTACAATATTTGCACATTATTATTTTTAAATTCTTCCAAGTTAGTTGTTGATCATTGCTAGACAGCCATTTCCAGTCTTGCCATAGATGTTCAAGTATATTTATGTCAAAACTGTAACTAGTGTTGTGAGTGTTATATCTGAGTGTTGATTCTAGTGGAGTTAACACCAGTGGGTTAACACCAGTGGGATTAAAATTGACGCTACCTGCAGTGAATAAATTAAAACCTGTTGTGGATAGGGGGCAGTATTTTCACGGCCGGGTGAAAAAAACGTACCAGATTTAATCTGGTTACTACTCTTGCCCAGAAACTAGAATATGCATATTAGTAGATTTGGATAGAAAACACTCTAAAGTTTCTAAAACTGTTTGAATGGTGTCTGTGAGTATAACAGAACTCATATGGCAGGCAAAGACCTGAGAAGATTCCAAGCAGGAAGTGGGCTGTCTGACAATTTGTAGTCCTTCTGTTGCATCTCTATCGAAATTACAGTATCTGAGCTGTTACGTGACACTTTTTAAGGCTTCCATTGGCTCTCTAAAGCCTTCAGAACCGGATTGAGGCGTCTCCTGTCTCTGGGCAGATAACAGCAGCACAGTTTGTCAGTGGACTGCCTGGTGACAGAGAGACTGGAGATGCGCATTCACGAGACCTCACCATTTTTTCTTTTCGTCTTTGAATGAATACATCATTGTCCGGTTGGAATATTATCGCTATTTTACGAGAAAAATAGCATAAAAATTGATTTTAAACAGCGTTTGACATGCTTCTAAGTACGGTAATGGAACATTTTGAAATTGTTTGTCACGAAATGCGCTCGCGCGTTACCCTTTGGATTAGTGACCTGAACGCACGAACAGAATGGAGGTATTTGGATATAACTATAGATTATTTGGAACAAAAACAACATTTGTTGTTAAAGTAGAAGTCCTGGGAGTGCATTCTAACGAAGAACAGCAAAGGTAATACCATTTTTCTAATAGTAATTCTGAGTTTAGTGAGCTCCGAAGTTGGCGGGTGTCTGAATAGCTAGCCTGTGATGGCTGAGCTATGTACTCAGAATATTGCAAAATGTCCTTTCGCCGAAAAGCTATTTTAAAATCTGACATAGCGATTGCATAAAGGAGTTCTGTATCTATAATTCTTCAAATAATTGTTATGTATTTTGTCAGCGTTTATGATGAGTAATTTAGTAAATTCACCGGAAGTTTTGGGTGGGAATGCTAGTTCTGAACATCACATGCTAATGTAAAAAGCTGTTTTTTATATAAATATGAACTTCATTGAACAAAACATGCATGTATTGTATAACATAATGTCCTAGGAGTGTCATCTGATGAAGATCATCAAAAGTTAGTGCTGCATTTAGCTGTGGTTTGGGTTTTTGTGACATATATGCTTGCTTTGAAAATGGCTGTGTGATTATTTTTGGCTGGGTACTCTCCTGACATAATCTAATGTTTTGCTTTCGCTGTAAAGCCTTTTTGAAATCGGACAATGTGGTTGGATTAACGAGAGTCTTATCTTTCAAATGGTGTAAAATAGTAATATGTTTGAGAAATTGAAGTTATAGCTTTTTTAAGGTTTTTGTATTTCGCGCCACGCTCTACCATTGGATATTTGGTAGCGGAACGTCTGTCCTCAACAGGTTTTAAGTGTTATTTGGATCACAGTGGAATCAACACCACATGGTGTTGTTGTAACTCGACTGTGTTGAGTTCATTTCTGTTAACTCTCTCAGAGTGAAAAAGACATGGGAGAGGACTCGTTATCATATTTCCCAGCATGCTTTGTTGCAGGTTGATTTTTAGAATAGTTTGTTTTAATATCTAAGTTTTTGCACATTGATTGATTAATTCATCTTATACTAACATACATTTTTCTATACTACACTGAACAATAAATATAAACGCAACATGCAACAATTTTAAAGATTTTACAGAGTTACAGTTCATATAAGGAAATCAGTCAATTGAAATCAATTCATTAGGCAAAAATCTATGGATTTCACATGACTGGGAACACAGATATGGGTCTGTTGGTAGGGACGTGGACCAGAAACCCAGTCAATATCTGCTGTGACCACCATTTGCCTCATGCAGCGCGACACATCTCCTTCGCATAGAGTTGATCAGGCTGTTGATTGTGGCCTGTGGAATGTTGTCCCACTCCTCTTTAATGGCTGTGCACAGTTGCTGGATATTGGCAAGAACTGGAACACACTGTTGTACACGTCAATCCAGAGCATCCCAAGCAAGCTCAATGGCTGACATATCTGGTGAGTATGCAGGCCATGGAAGAACTGGGAAATTTTCAGCTTCCAGGAATTGTGTACAGATACTTGCGACATGGGGCCGTGTATTATCATGCTGAAACATGAGGTGATGGTGGCGGATGAATGGAACAACAATGGGCCTCAGGATCTCGTCACGGTATCTCTGTGCAGTCAAATTGCCATCGATAAAATGCAATTGTGTTCCTTGTCCGTAGCTTATTCCTGTCCCCCCCCCCCCCCCCCCGCCACCATGGGGCACTCTGTTCACAATGCTGACATCAGAAAACCACTGGCCCACACAACACCATACATGCTGTCTGCCATCTGCCTGGTACAGTTGAAACCGGGATTCATCCATGAAGAGCACACTTCTCCAGTGTGCTAGCAGCCATCGAAGGTGAGCATTTGCCCACTGAAGTCGGTTACGGCCCCAAACTGCAGTCACGTCAAGACCCTGGTGAGGACAACGAGCACTCAGAGGAGCTTCCCTGAGACGTTTTCTGACAGTTTGTGCAGAAATTCTTTGCTTGTGCAAACTCCAAGTTTCATCAGCTCGAGGTCCTGGGCTGGCATGGTTACACATGGTCTGGGTTGAGGTTGTTTGGATCCACTGCCAAAATCTCTAAATTGACATTGGATGCAGCTTATGGTAGAGAAATTAACATTCAATTCTCTGGCAACAGCTCTGGTTGACATTCCTGCAGTCAGCATGCCAATTTCACGCTCCCTCAAAATGTGAGTATTCTGTGGCATTGTGTTGTGTGACAAAACTGCACATTTTAGAGTGGCCTTTTATTGTCCCCAGCACAAGTTGCTCCTGTGTAATGATCATGCTGTTTAATCAGCTTCTTGATATGCCACACCTGTGGATGAATTATCTTGGCAAAGGAGAACATCCTCACTAACAAGGATGTAAACAAATTTATGCACAACATTTGAGAGAAAGAAGCTTTTTGTGTGTATGGAACAGTTCTGGGATATTTTATTTCAGCTCATGAAACATGGGACCAACACTTTACATGTTGCGTTTATACTTTTTTTCAATTTACGTTTACCCACCCACAACTTCTCACCTGAAAACTTTTTTTTATTCAAAGGCTGAAATTTGCGTTGAAAGTTACCCTTTAAATGAACACTTTATTAGAGCTGATGCTGTTACACTTGCTCAGTGTTAGGGAATGAACATCTGCGGTGTTACAAAAACTCATTTTGGGGTGTTGTTTTAACACTGTAGAGTGTAAAGCCTTATTTGCATATTTTTTCCCATGGTGCCTTTCAAGTGAATGTTAGAGGTACCAGTACTACCCATGACTGTGTTTGCTATTGACATAGACACATAGGTGTGGCATTCGATGGTGTTCAGTCCTGTAGCCTTCACTAAGTGAGTGCCTAGGTGAATATTTTATCATGAAAATGTAATTATATATGACAATACATTACTTTTTAAAAAAATATATATTTGATCAGAATTCGACAGCCTAATTTTACCCTAACACAGTTGTCTGAAACTCCTGCTTTGCAGGCCTCATTGTCAAGTCACATTATGCTGGCTTGCAAAATGACATATACTATAATCACACCTGATCCCAACACTTTCTCACTAAAGCATACTTAGCAGAAGTCCACTGGCACGCTCTCATAATAAAATGATGTGCATCACAAGCAAATATGGCTCTAGACATTTAGCTCACAGTGATTCTGTGCTAAATTCCTGACATCTACTGTCAGTTTGAATCCCCCATGAGGTGCAACATTCTTTGTTGTTAATGTGGACTCACATTTATTGTGGTATTATGTTGGGAAGAAAAGTGCAATCATCACCTTGAAAATGAAGATTAGGGGTTCAATTCAATCCAACCTGCAGTATTTACACTGTAGCTCTTTTTCCCATGGTCAAATGAACTCACAGATTGGTCTTATTGGGTACTGTACTAAAACCTACAACTACTACCAGGGCGACCCCTCTCACAGGTATGCTTTCACTTTTCAGAATTCGAAGTTTGTGGGCACAGGATGAATGTTGTAAATAAAGGATTTGTTAAAGAAACATACCTGCTCCGTGTGGGATTTGTACTACAAGCCAACTGTCCTAGCAAACTGCATCACCAATCAGTTATAGCAGTTTGGAAAAATGACCAGTTGACATCACCACCATTGTCATCTGTTTCTTATTAAGACAGATGTAGCTACAAATATAAAGGTATAATCCTCATAGCCTTTTTCTTGTCAAAAAGGAAATAGAAACCGTCAGCAAAAACGTTGAATTTGGTCATATCCGGAAATGTGGAGTGACAGAAGGAAGGAGAGGGAGCAAAGGGAACGAGGGAGAGAGAAGAAGAAGAAGGAGCTTGTTGAGGGAAATCTGTCTGGTTGGTTATGCCATAGAGGAGGAGAGGAAGGAGAGAAAGAGAGTAGGGGGAGAGAGGGGAGGAAGGAGAGAAAGAGAGTAGGGGGAGAGAGGGGAGGAAAGAGAGAGAGTAGGGGAGAGAGGAGAGGAAGGAGAGAAAGAGAGTAGGGGGAGAGAGGAGAGGAAGGAGAGAAAGAGAGTAGGGGAGAGAGGAGAGGCAGGAGAGAAAGAGAGTAGGGG
>NW_021823509.1:599470-621970 GCF_901001165.1 Salmo trutta | reverse complement strand
TCCATCACGTGTTCTGACTGTCATGTTCGTCAAGCACTGTCCGAACCCAGAGCTGTAATTGATATTCATGTGCAAACCATTGCATGAGTGGACGGTTGCGGAGGTCCATGGCAGGCTGGAGGAGTACCAGAGGAAGTGCAAGGCTCCACGTCCCTTGCGGCTGGCCCCACTGGTCACCACACTGATGCAGGAAGTAAGTAGGCCAGTGTCGGCTGTTGTAAACTGCCCGGACCCCTTGCAGCAGCTCACAAATGGCTCATCCGAGGCATTGGATCGTGTGATTGACATTCTTGATCGGGTCTTGGAGCAGAGGCCACAGCAACCTGTAGGCGGCTATGATAACCGTTTCCAGAGGAGGCCCAGGAGAAGGAAGAACCCGTCTTTGCAATGCAAAGTGTGTGGGGATGCGAATCACAGCACAATGGATCATTGTTATTCTAACCACCTATGGTTCCTCTGCTGGGCACACACGTCAAGAATGCCCTCGCACTTCATCGGTAACTCCCGTCGCTCCATCAAACAGCAACACGACACAGCGGCAGGAAAACTAGCTGGCCCGCACGGGATGGGGGGAAGTGCTGGGCCTTGTGAGGTGCCCCAATCAGATAGTGGTGTAGATTTAGAGTCAATATATTCAAGTGTTTGTGATGAAGTCAAGTCGAACGAAAAAGTAATTATGCAAAATACACAGAGAGTGCTCCACAACGATGAACTCTTCTATACTAGTGTGTTACTGGGGGATGTTATAGAGGTGAGCGCTATGATTGACAGCGGTTCTATGGCATGCACATTGAGCTCAACAGTGGTGCCACACCTTGAGAAAGCAGGTGTGCTCAAGAGTGGCTCCCTCAGTCCAACTGAGGTGGTGTTGGTTGGCTGCGGGGGGTTGAAGACCAAGCCTGTAGGTGTGTGTGAATTGAATCTGTCTGTGTATGGCAGCAGTGTCTCTGTCCCTGTTCTAGTAGTGGATGGCCAACGTGATGAGCTTATCCTAGGCAGCAACGTGATTAAACACCTCATCAGGGAGCTGAAGACGACTGGTGACTTCTAGGAGAAGATGTCATCATCTGAACACAATGGAGATGACAAACTGTTCCGTCTGCTGGCTAATGTAGAGAGATGGAAAGGGACCGAAGTGCCAGAAAGAGTGGGCACAGTAAGACTGAAGCGGGCGGTCACATTGGAGCCTATGCAGGAACATTTAGTCTGGGGCCGGCTGTGTACACCTCAAAATGTATCCGCGGGCAGTGCTGTTGTTATTGAGCCTATGAGGGCACGCTCAAGACCGAAAAACATTCTAGTGGGGAGAACAGTAGCGACATTGTGGAGCGATGGCTGGGTCCCTGTCAAAGTGATCAATCCCTCACCAAAGCCAGTAACAGTGAGACGCAATGCCAAGATACCGGACGTTTTTCCTTGCATGGCATTAGAGGACTTTGACACTGACTATATGGATGGGCCCACTGTCAAACCGGTCCCCCTGGTGCAGCAGGTCCACAAAATGGATGACAATCCAGACTTTGACAATGGTAGTGGAGATAGCTTGACCGTTGACAGTACCGTCAAACCGCACAGAGTGACAAGTGAGGTGTTGCACGAGTTAGGGCTAGGTGACATTGACATTGAGTCCACTCAGTTGTCGCAACAGTGTAAGGCCAGGCTAGTAAGCAAACAGCTGGAGGCAGGGCTTTCTCCTATAGAGCTCCATTTTTATGGAATGGTCTGCCTACCCATGTGAGAGACGCAGACTCAGTCTCAACCTTTAAGTCTTTACTGAAGACTTATCTCTTCAGTAGGTCCTACGATTAAGTGTAGTCTGGCCCAGGGGTGTGAAGGTGAACGGAAAGGCTGGAGCAACGAACCGCCCTTGCTGTCTCTGCCTGGCCGGTTCCCCTCTCTCCACTGGGATTCTCTGCCTCTAACCCTATTACAGGGGCTGAGTCACTGGCTTACTGGTGTTCTTCCATGCCGTCCCTGGGAAGGGTGCGTCACTTGAGTGGGTTGAGTCACTGACGTGGTCTTCCTGTCTGGGTTGGCGCCCCCCCCTTGGGTTGTGCCGTGGCGGAGATCTTTGTGGGCTATACTCGGCCTTGTCTCAGGATGGTAGGTTGGTGGTTGGAGATATCCCTCCAGTGGTGTGGGGGCTGTGCTTTGGCAAAGTGGGTGGGGTTATATCCTGCCTGTTTGGCCCTGTCCGGGGGTTTCATCGGATGGGGCCACAGTGTCTCCTGACCCCTCCTGTCTCAGCCTCCAGTATTTATGCTGCAGTAGTTTATGTGTCGGGGGGCTAGGGTCAGTCTGTTACATCTGGAGTATTTCTCTTGTCTTATCCGGTGTCCTGTGTGAATTTAAATATGCTCTCTCTAATTCTCTCTTTCTCTCTTTCTTTCTCTCTCTCGGAGGACCTGAGCCCTAGGTCCATGCCTCAGGACTACCTGGCATGATGACTCCTTGCTGTCCCCAGGTTACCTGGCCGTGCTGCTGCTCCAGTTTCAACTGTTCTGCCTGCGGCTATGGAACCCTGACCTGTTCACCGGACGTGCTACCTGTCCCAGACCTGCTGTCCCAGACCTGCTGGAACCCTGACCTGTTCACCGGACGTGCTACCTGTCCTAGACCTGCTGTCCCAGACCTGCTGGAACCCTGACCTGTTCACCGGACGTGCTACCTGTCCCAGACCTGCTGTTTTCTTCTCTCTGGAGACAGCAGGAGCGGTAGAGATACTCTCAAAGATCGGCTATGAAAAAGCCAACTGACACTTACTCTTGAGTTGCTGACTTGTTGCACCCTCGACAACTACTATGATTATTATTATTTGATCATGCTGGTCATTTATGAACATTTGAACATCTTGGCCATGTGCTGTTATAATTTCCACCCGGCACAGCCAGAAGAGGACTGGCCACCCCTCATAGCCTGGTTCCTCTCTTGGTTTCTTCCTAGGTTTTGGCCTTTCTAGGGAGTTTTTCCTAGCCACCGTGCTTCTACACCTGCATTGCTTGCTGTTTGGGGTTTTAGGCTGGGTTTCTGTACAGCAATTTGAGATATCAGCTGATGTAAGAAGGGCTATATAAATACATTTGATTTGATTTGATTTAGTTCAGCTTATAGCCCGCTACGAGTCTATCTTCTCCCGGCACAAACTAGATTGCGGGAAGGCTACTGGATATGTCCATCGCATCAGACTCAGTGACACTAAGCCTTTTAGGCTACCTTACCATAGGCTCTCCCCTAACCATTATGACAAGCTCAGGCAGGCCTTGGATGAGATGGAAGAGCGAGAGATAATCAGGAAATCCAGCAGTGAGTATGCCTCCCCGCTCGTGCTGGTCTGGAAGAAGTCTGCTGATCTGAGACTGTGTACAGACTTCCGATGGCTCAATGCTCGCACCGTAGAGGATGCCCACCCTCTACCTCACCAAGCTGATGCTCTGGCGGCCCTGGGTGGCAATGCCTTCTTCTCTACAATGGATTTGACCTCAGGCTACTACAATGTGGAGGTGCATGAAGACAACAAGAAGTTTACAGCCTTCACTTCTCCTTTTGGGTTATATGAATATAACCGTCTTCCACAAGGACTATGCAGCAGCCCAGCTACATTCATGAGGATGATGGTGAGCATTTTTGGGGATCAACATTTTTCTAGCCTTCTATGCTACCTGGACGATGTGCTGTTTTTTTCCCCGACTGAAGAACTTGGATTGCAACGCTTGGAGTCAGTTTTTGAGCGTCTCAAAGCCCATAATCTGAAATTGTCTCCAAAGAAATGCCATTTCATGAAGAGGTCAGTGCGGTTCTTGGGGCATGTCATCAGTGAAGGAGGTGTGGCCACAGACCCAGAAAAAGTGAAGGCTATTGCAGGGATGACAGAGAAGGATCTCATGGAGGATAACATGGACGTGCCCACCCAGGGGAAGATTCGGTCCTTTCTCGGAATGATAGTCTATTACCAGCAAGTCATTGAGGGGTGCTCCACCTTCGCTAAGCCGCTGCATGAGCTGACAACGGGGACGAAGGCACCACGCCATGGGAAAGGCAAGAGGAAAAGAGGAATACATAGGAAACTCACAGCAGCAGACTGGACTGGTGAGTGCAAACAGGCCTTTAGTCAGTTGAAACAAGCTCTCCTCGATCAGGTCATGCTAGCCCACCCAGATTTTAGTAGACCTTTCTCGCTGTCTGTAGACGCATCTAGTAATGGATTAGGTGCTGTCCTCTCCCAGGTGCCAGAGGATGGGTCGGCAGCCAGACCCGTAGCATTCGCTAGCAAATCACGTACTTATGCACAGTCAAAGTATCCTGCCCATAGGTTAGAGTTTTTTGCTTTACGCTGGGCCGTCTGTGAGAAGTTTAGTCATTGGCTAAGGGGCAAGCCTGTTACTGTATGGACAGACAACAACCCATTAACATACATCCTGTCCAAGCCCAAATTGGATGCCTGTGAACAGAGATGGGTTGCTAAACTTGCTCCATTCGAGTTTGACGTCAAGTACATCCCCGGTCCCAAAAATGTCATTGCTGATGCACTCAGTAGACAGCCATTTGTGCAGCTGAGCGCTCTCCACCACATCACAAGGGTTCCATACAAGGCCTTGCTGGAAGAAGTGCCCACCTCAATGAGGGTGACAGTTTTGAAGGGTGTCCACGATGAAGCAGGTCATCAGGGGCAACAGCGTACATTGTACTTGACGAGACAGAGGTTCTTCTGGCATGGTCTGGAGTTGGATGTGAGATAGTATGTCAAGACCTGCAAGAGGTGTGTGTTCAGTAAGGCCCCCGAGCCAGAGGCCAGAGCTCCACTGGAGAACATCATCACGACTGAGCCCCTCGAGTTGGTATGTGTGGACTTCTGGTCTGCTGAAGACTCCAACAACAAGTCCTTGGATGTTCTGGTCATCACTGATCATTTTACTAAGATGGCCCATGCCTTCTTGTGTCCGAACCAATCAGCTAAAGCAGTGGCCCTTCAGCTGTGGAACAACATCTTCTGTGTGTATGGTTTTCCTCGTCGCATCCACTCTGACCAAGGGGCCAACTTTGAAAGTAAATTGATTGCTGGGTTGTTGAGTGCTCCAGAAGTCCCACACAACTCCCTACCATCCGATGGGGAATGGGGAGTCGAAAGGTTCAATAGAATGCTGGGAAACATGATCAGGGCTTTACCTACGAGAGCGAAGCACAGGTGGCCCAAGAAGCTGAAGTCGTTGACCTTCGCCGACAACTGTACAGTCCATGAAACCACGGGCTACGCCCCTTTCCAGTTGATGTTTGGGAGAACCCCACGTCTGCCTTTCAACATGATGTTTGGTACTGTGCTGCAAGACTCAGAGGTTGTAGACTATGACGAGTACATCAAGTCCCTGACAAGAGACCTGAGGGAGGCCATGGAGAAGGTACAGGTGTCGGCCCGCATGCCTGTTGTAGAGGCATGCGGGCCTCTACAACAGGAAGATCAGAGGAGCTCCAGTGTAGGTCGGTGATCGGGTGCAGCTGGCGAATAAGGGTGAACGTGGAAAGAGGAAGCTGGCGGATCATTGGGAGAACAACCTCTATATTGTTACGGAGAAGAATAGTGACATCCACATCTTCAAGATACAGAACATGTCGACTGGCCAGGAGAAAACAGTGAGGATCCGGGTGAGGAGATGGAGGACTCATCCGTGAACGATATACCAGAAATGGACATTGGTGAGAGGACTAGTGTGTGGGTATCAGAACAGACCTCGGGGGAAGCACAGCTGGAGCACTCTGAAAAAGAAACCCCAGATGTGCTGGAAGATGGGCCACTGGCGAGGGGCCCTCAGAACTCACCACATTCTGAGGGTGCCACTGGTGGCACAAGCATGTCAGAGCTAACCTTTGGAGAAGAAATGTCTGAACCCTCTGAAGAAGAAAAGCATTCTGAAGATGCCGCTGGTAGCACAAGCTCCAGCAACAGTCACAGAACCCTTGACCTTGACTATCCACCGACTGTGGACAGTGACCCAATGGTGGTTGTAGGTGAACAGGTTAAACATAATAACTCTGTTAGGCCTGTCAGGTCAGGGGCTGGTCGGGTTAGGAAACGCCCAGTGAGTAGGTCACGTAGGTCACGTTCTGAATACTGTTTTATATTTTACAATGTGTACAAGGTTGCTGTACGTTACTGATTTATACATGTGTGGGTATATGATACCTGTTAGGGATTGAGGGTGCTTTCTGGGATGTGCTTTGGCATATGATCGCTGTAAATAAGTGTGTTAGCTAGCATACACCGACGTAATGGTCACATAAGCCCATAAGCCCACCCCCCCCCCATCCAATTGGTTTGTTGGTTAGTATTCGGTTGTGTGTTTGTGTGTGTGTGTGTGTGTGTGTGTGTGTGTGTGTGTGTGTGTGTGTGTGTGTGTGTGTGTGTGTGTGTGTGTGTGCGTGTGTGCGTGTGTGTGGTGTGAGAACACATTTTCTTTTAAAATAAGGACCTGCATGGTTGTATCACAAGTTGGATTCAGTTGGCCCTAGACACTGATTCAAGGTCAGTTTGGGATTTTATCATTGCATTAGAGGTTAGAATTGGGGAGGGTGAGCTGATCCCAGATCTGTGCCTATGTAACCGGTGTGTAATGGCTAGCTAGTTAGCGGTGCGCGCTAGTAGCGTTTCAATCGGTGACGTCACTCACTGAGACCTTGAAGTAGTTGTTTCCCCTGCAGTTTCTGTGGAGCGATAGGTTACGATGCTTTGTGGGAGGCAGTTGTTAATGTGTTCAGATGGTCCCTGGTTCGAGCCCAGGTTGGGGCAAGGAGAGGGATGGAGGCATGTCTGTTACAACTTCTACCCAGGGCATATTACATCATACACTATTTTATGGGGCATATGGCATTTTTCCTCTGTCTTGGCCTGATACGGCTTGCCACAATACCCTATGTATTTTACACAGTCAGATTAATACAGGAAGCTGGTAGAAAAACCTCCCCTGACAGTACAATACTGTTAAAAATATTACATTTCTCCACTTTCCTTTATTGTGATACATTATATTCTACCAGATTTTCATTTCCCTCCCTCACCCAAACACATACACACACTATTTTAGAGTGATACATTGTATTGTACCGGCTAGACTTCTAATAGTGTTCTGGGGTAGTGGATGCCTTTCTGACTTCTCGTGAAAACTTGTAAACTAGTTTTGGTGAGTTGTGGGGATTGCCAGAGAGGTGGAGGAGAGGGGACATTGGATGTGCTATCATTCTTCTGTAGTACCCTCGCTCTGTTCTTCTCTCCCTCTCTCTCTCCCACTCTCTCTCTCCTCAGACAAGGACACAATACCTTACAGAGATTTTCAGATAGAACGACAGAATGGAGAATGTGTTACTGCTCTGTCCTGGAGGAGAGATACACCAGAAATAACTTTAGGCCTTAGCCTCTCTGGCCCTGTTTATCTCACTATTTCCCTCTCTCTGTGTCCTATTTATCTATCATCAGCCCTCTATCTTCCCTTTATTCTCTATCTATATACACTACAGCAGACAAAACCTGCAGCAAAAATTGAATCGTGGACTAAACATTTCAACTGAGATTCTAGAATGTCCAGGACACAGCTTCATCTGCGTGTGAAACCAGCTCAACAAGTCAGAAGAAAAAGGCAATCAATCACAATCAATCTCTCCCAATCAATCACAATCAATCTCTCCCAATCAATCACAATCATTCATAATCAATCTCTGACAATCAATCACAATCATTCATAATCAATCTCTCACAATCAATCACAATCATTCATAATCAATCTCTCACAATCAATCACAATCATTCATAATCAATCACAATCAATCATTCACAATCATTCATAATCAATATCTCACTGTAATAAGGGTCGTCTAAAGGAGACCAAAATGTGGTGTGTGAAGTGCTCATATTTACTTTTAATGAAAACACTTTGCAAAATAACAAAACGACCAACAACAGTCCCGTCAGGTACAAACAACGAAACGGAAAACAACCACCCACAAAACCCCATGAAAAACAGGCTGCCTAAGTATGGCTTCCAATCAGAGACAACGAAAAACACCTGCCTCTGATTGGAAACCATACCTGGCCACAACATAGAACGACAATCTGGACAACCCACATAGAAAACAGAAAACCCAAAATACATAGACAAAAACACCCCCCTGTGTCACGGTTGTCGTCGGTAATGGAGGACCAAAACGCAGCAGGTATGTGTATGCTCATCTTGCTTTTTAATAAATACAAAATGAACACCAAAATAACAAAGAACGACCGATCAACAAAAACAGTCTGGTAAGGCACAAGGCTAAACACAGAACAATCTCCCACAAAATACAAGACAAACACACCCAACTAATATAGGACTTCCAATCAAAGGCAACACCAAACAGCTGCCTTCAATTGGAAGTCCAACCCCAATTAACTCAACATAGAAACACACACACTAGACTAACCATAGAATACATGAAAACCAAACAGTGCCCAAAAACCCCGGAATACTTAAATCAAATGCCCCTTCAACAAACACACCACCCCGAACCACATAAAACGAATACCCTCTGCCACGTCCTGACCAAACTACAATATTAATTAACCCTTATACTGGCCAGGACGTGACACCCTGTCACGCCCTGATCAATCTACTATGGAAAAATTACCTCATACTAAGGTCAGAACGTGACACTCACAATCAATCACAATCATTCATAATCAATATCTCACAATCAATCACAATCATTCATAATCAATCTCTCACAATCAATCACAATCATTCATAATCAATATCTCCCAATCATTCACAATCATTCATAATCAATCACTCACAATCAATCACAATCATTCATAATCAATCTCTCCCAATCATTCACAATCATTCATAATCAATCACTCACAATCAATCACAATCATTCATAATCAATCACTCACAATCAATCACAATCATTCATAATCAATATCTCCCAATCATTCACATTCATTCATAATCAATCACTCACAATCAATCACAATCACTCATAATCAATATCTCCCAATCATTCACAATCATTCATAATCAATCAATCACTCACAATCAATCACAATCATTCATAATCAATATCTCCCAATCATTCACAATCATTCATAATCAATCACTCACAATCAATCACAATCATTCATAATCAATATCTCCCAATCATTCACAATCATTCATAGTCAATCACTCACAATCAATCACAATCATTCATAATCAATATCTCCAAATCATTCACAATCATTCATAATCAATCACTCACAATCAATCACAATCATTCATAATCAATCACTCACAATCAATCACAATCATTCATAATCAATATCTCACAATCATTCACAATCATTCATAATCAATCACTCACAATCATTCACAATCATTCATAATCAATATCTCCCAATAAATCACAATTATTCATAATCAATCACTCACAATCAATCACAATCATTCATAATCAATCTCTCCCAATCATTCAAACAGTCTAATTTATTGTGTCTGTGTGATGTATTTTGTGTGAACAATTAAGTCCACTTAATTCATATAATCAATAAGAATCACAATGGTCTACTGTGATTGTGTATTCTGAATGAAGACTGTGACAGCCGAACCAGCCGTGTTCATATCCATGTCTCTGTCTCACTTTCCACATCCCTCTATCGGTCCTCTAGACAACACTACAAACAGCAACACTCAAGGTGAAGCCAGAATCATTAATAATCAATTATAATAAAGCAATCAAAATCCGCCCGGGTTCCAGTTGTGTCATCATACCACGCCTTGCCACTACATGTCATGCCAAACAATGAGGTGAAATGATAGTACAAACCCATCTGGGACCAGGCTAAGGAAAACAGTGAAGGCCGTCAGTGTTTGTATCTACAGTGTTCCCAATAGCTACAGAGTTCCGGCCTGTAGAGATGTCAGCAGCATATCGTAGAACCAGTGGAAAAAGAGCCCACATTACCCAAAACAACAACAGCAATAACAACAACAACAGACTAAGACTATAACAACCAAAAAGGCAGAGATAGCCAGAATAAAGGACAGGTTTCTATGTCATTGAGCTTTTACCTTCTCAAGCAACAGCCACACATAGACAGACACATGCACACACACACACACACGCACGCACGCACGCACGCACACACACACACACACACACACACACACACACGCACGCACGCACACACACAGAGAAAAAGACATGCACACACACACACAGAAAAAGACATGCACCCACACCCACACACACACACACACACACACACACACACACACAGAAAAAGACATGCGCATACACATGCACACACACAAAACACACACATACACGGTATGTTAATTTTGTGCTTGCTGTGGGATTATTCCAGAGAGTCAGTGCTCTGCCAGCTCACCTGGGGAGAGAGGGGGAAGTAGCAAGAGAAAAGCTGGTCCACCCATGGGTCTACCCCTGTTTATTGTGTGTGTGTGATTCCATGCCTGCTTCCGTGTTTGTGTGCGCGTGCACGTGTGCATGTGTGTGTGTATGTGTGTGTACAGTATGTGTGTGTATGTGTGTGTACAGTATGTGTGTGTATGTTTGTGCGTGCATACGGCTGAGACCATGTGTGTGTATGTGTGTGTACAGTATGTGTGTGTATGTTTGTGCGTGCATACAGCTGAGACCATGTGTGTGTATGTGTGTGTACAGTATGTGTGTGTATGTGTGTGTACAGTATGTGTGTGTACAGTATGTGTGTGTATGTGTGTGTACAGTATGTGTGTGTACAGTATGTGTGTGTATGTGTGTGTACAGTATGTGTGTGTACAGTATGTGTGTGTGTTTGCGCGTGCATACGGCTGAGACCATGTGTGTGTATGTGTGTGTACAGTATGTGTGTGTATGTTTGCGCGTGCATACGGCTGAGACCATGTGTGTGGTTCACGCTGCATAAGTCCCCAGGGATATGTGACAGCAACGCTCCCCATTAGCCCACAGTGTGTGTGTGTGTGTGTGTGTCTACTCTAACTCTAGCAGGTGTCAGCAGCACAGTGCCCTTGGCAGCACTATCCCCTGTGGGAGGTTGAGATATACTGTGGAGAGGCTGAACTCGGGAACTGTCTCAGACACAGTCCGCTACCATCACAATAACACATTACACCTACTCCACCTCTCTCTCTCTATATATATATATATATATATATATATACATACCTTCACCATCTCTCAGAGAGAGAGAGAGAGAGATTCAACAGCCTTCCCTGTAGTTCAGCTGGTCTCCTGTGGAACCTTTCAAAAGAGTAGGCCTTTAGAAGTCTCTCCACATGCATATCAACACAACAACTCTACAGAAAGCTTAGCGTTTCTCCCGTTTCTCTCTTTTTCTCTTTTTTCATTATCATAGCATTCATAATCAACCTTTCCACACTCCTCCGTCACTTTGATTGCCTCATTCCATCATTTATGAGGAGGTTTTGTAGCTTGTGTCTCCCCATGGTAATGTGTTGGGGTGATTGGGACACAGGTAGACACTCAGGTAAACAAAAATGTTGAAAATGGACTGAAATGGTCCTTTTCTCTCCCGGTAGTTTTCTAAGTGGTCTTACTTTGTTTCTGAAAAGTTTTCTTGTTTATCAAGTTTGGTTTATTCATGATTCCATGTGTTTTTTAGATTTGTCCTAGCTTGGTCAATTCCCTATGGCATGTTTTAATTTGGCTCTCGTTGTCACGGAAACTAGGTATACTGTATGCTGCTAATTGTTACCACAGTGACTCACTGGGTGTGCTGCGAAAGGTCTTGTGTCTGGTTTAGCATGATTGCATGTTAGCATGGCCCGGGTGGACAAACACATCCACACACACCTTCTCCCCTGAGGCACATGCAGGGTTCATTTCCTCATCTCACATCATGATCAAAGCGAAACCTCCTCGTCGGCCATTTTGCTTTGATCCCTGAGGGGCAGACAGGAGGAGAAGAGGGACGGGGACTGAAGTTAACCAGGCAGTGTTATGTGACTATAGGTCCACTGTCAGATGGTGTTACAGGACTAGCGGTCCCCCCTGTGATGAACAGAAAGACCTGCTGTCATACTGTGTGTCCCTCAAGGGGAGCCGTAGTCAAAAGGCAGGGGAGCAGACCGTGTGTGTGTGTGTGCGTGTGCGTGTGCGTGTGCGTGTGTGTACCATTACAGTACAGCCATCTCTTTGAAGTGCTCGGGGGTCTTTATAATGACAGGAGACCTCTACATAAGCCATGTTCTACAGCTGTTATATAAACTAATGACCATACAATAACCAAACAACATACCACATTCCACCATTTGATTTCATCTTTCCTAGTGAGCGTGTCTAGGAGTTGTCCATGTAATGAACATGTAACCGATCCTACCAATCTTCGACTTCGGCGATGTCATTTACAAAATAGCCTCCAACACTCTACTCAACAAACTGGATGCAGTCTATCACAGTGCCATCCGTTTTGTCACCAAAGCCCCATATACTACCCACCACTGCGACCTGTACACTCTCGTTGGCTGGCCCTTGCTTCATACTTGTCGCCAAACCCACTGGCTCCAGGTCATCTACAAGACCCTGCTAGGTAAAGTCCCCCCTTATCTCCGCTCACTGGTCACCATAGCAGCACCCACCTGTAGCACGCGCTCCAGCAGGTATATCTCACTGGTCACCCCCAAAGCCAATTCCTCCTTTGGCCGTCTCTCCTTCCAGTTCTCTGCTGCCAATGACTGGAGCGAACTACAAAAATCTCTGAAACTGGAAACACTTATCTCCCTCACTAGCTTTAAGCACCAGCTGTCAGAGCAGCTCCCAGATCACTGCACCTGTACATAGCCTATCTATAATTTAGCCCAAACAACTACCTCTTCCCTTACTGTATTTATTTATTTATTTTGCTCCTTTGCACCCCATTATTTCTACTTTGCACTTTCTTCTACTACAAATCTACCATTCCAGTGTTTTACTTGCTATATTGTATTTACTTTGCCACCATATCCTTTTTGCCTTTACCTCCCTTATCTCACCTCATTTGCTCACATTGTATATAGACTTATTTTTGTACTGTATTATTGACTGTATGTTTGTTTTACTCCATTGTCACGAATCCCACCGAAGGTGGCTCCCCTGCCTGCTCGGGCGACGCTCGGCGGTCGTCGTCACCGGCCTACTAGCCGCCGCTGATCCCTTTTTCCTTTTCTGTTGGTATGTCTTATTGTTTGCACCTGTTCCTTATTTGTGTGTCTTGATTTGTGGTTATTTAAGCCTGTTTAGCCCGCCCAGGTTTGTGCGGGATTACTTTCATCAGTGTGCTTTTTTTGGATGTGCTGGCGATCTGCCTGATTTATTTTCTTTCCGGACTGTGTGCCCGTTGTGTATGGATTGGTCATTTTGTTCACACGCCTGTTGTGTTGGCGTCGACCGTGTCGTACCAGAGAAAATAAATCTAATTTTTTCTTACCTCTGCTCTCTGCGCCTGACTCCTACCACCACTCCTAGCATTCGCTGACATCCATGTGTAACTCTGTGTTGTTGTATGTTGTCGCAGTGCTTTGCTTTATCTTGGCCAGGTCGCAATTGTAAATGAGCACTTGTTCTCAACTTGCCTACCTGGTTAAATAAAGGTGAAATAAAAATAAATAAATAAATGTAACAACCATGTGGTATAATACAGTGACATTATCATCTATCAAAATACCAGAAACCCTAGCTTTGAGCTTTGACTAGTTGAAAGTAATAGTAGCTGTATAAAGCTGTTTCATCTCTGAAGGGGAAATTGGTCAAGCAGAATCCTCCATAAAGACCACTGATCCCAACAAACCCCCCAGTAGAAACACAACTGCATTACATGGACTGTGATAACCCACATTACATGGACTGTGATAACCCATATTACATGGACTGTGTTAACCCACATTACATGGACTGTGATAACCCACATTACATGGACTGTGATAACCCATATTACATGGACTGTGATAACCCACATTACATGGACCGTGTTAACCCACATTACATGGACTGTGATAACCCACATTACATGGACTGTGATAACCCACATTACATGGACTGTGATAACCCACATTATATTGATTGTGATAACCCAAATTACATGGATTGTGATAACCCATATTACATGGACTGTGTTAACCCATATTACATGGACTGTGTTAACCCATATTACATGGACTGTGATAACCCATATTACATGGACTGTGATAACCCATATTACATGGACTGTGATAACCCATATTACATGGACTGTGATAACCCATATTACATGGACTGTGATAACCCACATTACATGGACTGTGATAACCCACATTACATGGACTGGAATAACCCACATTACATGGGCTGTGATAACCCATATTACATGGACTGTGTTAACCCATATTACAGGGACTGTGATAACCCATATTACATGGACTATGATAACCCACATTACATGGACTGTGATAACCCATATTACATGGACTGTGATAACCCACATTACATGGACTGTGATAACCCATATTACATGGACTGTGATAACCCATATTACATGGACTGTGATAACCCATATTACATGGACTGTGATAACCCACATTACATGGACTGGAATAACCCACATTACATGGACTGTGATAACCCACATTACATGGACTGTGATAACCCACATTACATGGACTGTGATAACCCACATTACATGGACTGGAATAACCCACATTACATGGACTGTGATAACCCACATTACATGGACTGGCATAACCCACATTACATGGACTGTGATAACCCACATTACATGGACTGTGATAACCCACATTACATGGACTGTGATAACCCACATTACATGGACTGTGATAACCCACATTACATGGACTGGGATAACCCACATTACATGGACTGTGATAACCCATATTACATGGACTGTGTTAACCCATATTACAGGGACTGTGATAACCCACATTACATGGACTATGATAACCCACATTACATGGACTGTGATAACCCATATTACATGGACTGTGATAACCCATATTACATGGACTGTGATAACCCATATTACATGGACTGTGATAACCCACATTACATGGACCGTGTTAACCCACATTACATGGACTGTGATAACCCACATTACATGGACTGTGATAACCCACATTACATGGACTGTGATAACCCACATTATATTGATTGTGATAACCCACATTACATGGATTGTGATAACCCATATTACATGGACTGTGTTAACCCATATTACATGGACTGTGTTAACCCATATTACATGGACTGTGTTAACCCATATTACATGGACTGTGATACCCTTTACATGACTGTGATAACCCATATTACATGGACTGTGATAACCCATATTACATGGACTGTGATAACCCATATTACATGGACTGTGATAACCCACATTACATGGACTGTGTTAACCCATATTACAAGGACTGTGTTAACCCATATTACAAGGACTGTGTTAACCCACATTACATGGACTGTGATAACCCATATTACATGGACTGTGATAACCCACATTACATGGACCGTGATAACCCACATTACATGGACCGTGTTAACCCACATTACATGGACTGTGATAACCCACATTACATGGACTGTGATAACCCACATTACATGGACTGTGATAACCCACATTACATGGACTGTGATAACCCACATTATATTGATTGTGATAACCCACATTACATGGACTGTGATAACCCACATTACATGGACTGTGATAACCCATATTACATGGACTGTGATAACCCATATTACATGGACTGTGATAACCCATATTACATGGACTGTGATAACCCACATTACATGGACTGTGATAACCCACATTACATGGACTGTGATAACCCACATTACATGGACTGGAATAACCCATATCACATGGACTGTGATAACCCATATTACATGGACTTTGATAACCCACATTACATGGACTGGAATAATCCACATTACATGGACTGTGATAACCCTACATTACATGGACTGTGTTAACCCACATTACATGGACTGTGATAACCCATATTACATGGACTGTGATAACCCATATTACATGGATGTGATAACCCATATCACATGGACTGTGATAACCCATATTACATGGACTGTGTTAACCCATATCACATGGACTGTGATAACCCACATTACATGGACTGTGATAACCCATATCACATGGACTGTGTTAACCCATATCACATGGACTGTGATAACCCATATCACATGGACTGTGATAACCCATTACACATGGACTGTGATAACCCACATTACATGGACTGTGATAACCCACATTACATGGACTGTGATAACCCACATTACATGGACTGGAATAACCCACATTACATGGACTGTGATAACCCACATTACATGGACTGTGATAACCCACATTACATGGACTGTGATAACCACATTACATGACTGTGATAACCCACATTACAGGACTGTGATTAACCCACATTACATGGACTGTGATAACCCACATTACATGGACGGTGTTAACCCATATTACAAGGACTGTGTTAACCCACATTACATGGACTGTGTAACCCATATACAAGGACTGTTACCCATATACAAGGACGTGTTAACCCACATTACATGGACTGTGATAACCCACATTACATGGACTGTGATAACCCACATTACATGGACTGTGATAACCCACATTACATGGACAGTGTTAACCCACATTACATGGACTGTGATAACCCACATTACATGGACTGTGATAACCCACATTACATGGACTGTGATAACCCACATTATATTGATTGTGATAACCACATTACATGGACTGGGGATAACCCACATTACATGGACTGTGATAACCCACATTACATGGACTGTGATAACCCACATTACATGGACTGTGATAACCCACATTACATGGACTGTGATAACCCACATTACATGGACTGGGATAACCCACATTACATGGACTGGGATAACCCACATTACATGGACTGTGATAACCCATATTACATGGACTGTGTTAACCCATATTACAGGGACTGTGATAACCCATATTACATGGACTATGATAACCCACATTACATGGACTGTGATAACCCATATTACATGGACTGTGATAACCCATATTACATGGACTGTGATAACCCATATTACATGGACTGTGATAACCCACATTACATGGACCGTGTTAACCCACATTACATGGACTGTGATAACCCACATTACATGGACTGTGATAACCCACATTACATGGACTGTGATAACCCACATTATATTGATTGTGATAACCCACATTACATGGATTGTGATAACCCATATTACATGGACTGTGTTAACCCATATTACATGGACTGTGTTAACCCATATTACATGGACTGTGATAACCCATATTACATGGACTGTGATAACCCATATTACATGGACTGTGATAACCCATATTACATGGACTGTGATAACCCACATTACATGGACTGTGTTAACCCATATTACAAGGACTGTGTTAACCCATATTACAAGGACTGTGTTAACCCACATTACATGGACTGTGATAACCCATATTACATGGACTGTGATAACCCACATTACATGGACTGTGATAACCCACATTACATGGACCGTGTTAACCCACATTACATGGACTGTGATAACCCACATTACATGGACTGTGATAACCCACATTACATGGACTGTGATAACCCACATTACATGGACTGTGATAACCCACATTATATTGATTGTGATAACCCACATTACATGGACTGTGATAACCCACATTACATGGACTGTGATAACCCATATTACATGGACTGTAAAAACCCATATTACATGGACTGTGATAACCCATATTACATGGACTGTGATAACCCACATTACATGGACTGTGATAACCCACATTACATGGACTGTGATAACCCACATTACATGGACTGGAATAACCCATATCACATGGACTGTGATAACCCATATTACATGGACTTTGATAACCCACATTACATGGACTGGAATAATCCACATTACATTGAATGTGATAACCCACATTACATGGACTGTGTTAACCCACATTACATGGACTGTGATAACCCATATTACATGGACTGTGATAACCCATATTACATGGATGTGATAACCCATATCACATGGACTGTGATAACCCATATTACATGGACTGTGTTAACCCATATCACATGGACTGTGATAACCCACATTACATGGACTGTGATAACCCATATCACATGGACTGTGTTAACCCATATCACATGGACTGTGATAACCCATATCACATGGACTGTGATAACCCATATCACATGGACTGTGATAACCCACATTACATGGACTGTGATAACCCATATTACATGGACTGTGATAACCCATATTACATAGACTGTGATAACCCATATTACATGGATGTGATAACCCATATCACATGGACTGTGATAACCCATATTACATGGACTGTGATAACCCATATCACATGGACTGTGATAACCCATATTACATGGACTGTGATAACCCATATTACATGGACTGTGATAACCCATATTACATGGACTGTGATAACCCATATTACATGGACTGTGATAACCCTTATTACATGGATTGCAGTACCGGAGCACCAAGTCTGGATCCAAAAGACTCCTGAACAGCCTCTACCCCCAACCAATAAGACTGATGAACCGTTAATCAAATGAACCCCTGACTATCTGAATTGACCCCCTTTTATTTCCACCGGCTCTATGCACATACTGCACTCCCCTGACACTCACACATACTACACTGACAGTCCAACACACACACACACACACACACACACACACACACACACACACACACACACACACACACACACACACACACACACACACTATACTTTCACACTCTTTCCCACTCTTCAGATAAACTGCTGCTACTTTTATTATCTATCCTGATTGCCTAATCATTTTTACCCCTACCTACATTGACATTTTACCACAATTACCTAAACGTAACCCTGCACATTGACTTGGTACCAGTACTCCTTGTGCACTACCTGACCAAAAGTATATGGACACCTGGTCATATAAAATCTCATTCCAAAATCATGGGCATTAATACGGAGTTGGTCCACCCTTTGCTGCTATAACAGCCTCCACTCTTCTGAGAAGGCTTTCCACTAGATGTTGGAACATTGGTGCGGGGACTTGCTTCCATTCAGCCACAAGAGCATTAGTGCGGTCGGGCACTGATGTTGGGCGATTAGGCCTGGCTCGCAGTAGGCATTCCAATTTGAGGTCAGGGCTCTGTGCAGACCAGTGAAGTTCTTCCACACCGATCTCGACAAACCATTTCTGTATGGACCTCGCTTTGTGCACAGGGACATAGTCATGCTGAAACAGGAAAGGGCCTTCCCCAAACTGTTGCCACAAAGTTGGAGGCACAGAATCGTCTACAATGTCATTGTATGCTGTAGTGTTAGGATTTCCCTCCACTGGAACTAAGTGGCCTAGCCCCAACTATGAAAAACAGCTCTAGACCATTATTCCTCCTCCACCAAACTGTACAGTTGGCACTATGCATTCTGGCAGGTAGCGTTCTCCTGGCATCCGCCAAACCAAGATTCGTTCATCGGACTGCCAGATGGTGAAGCAGCTTTGCATTGTGTATGATGATCTTAGGCTTGTGTGCGACTGCTCGGCCATGGAAACCCATTTCATGACGCTCCCGACGAACAGTTATTGTGCGGAAGATGCTTCCAGAGGCAGTTTGGAACTCTGTAGTGAGTGTTGCAACCGAGGACAGACAATTTTTACACACTTCAGCACTCAGCGGTCCCGTTCTGTGAGCTTGTGTGGCCTAACACTTCGCGGCTGACCCATTGTCGCAACTAGACGTTTCCACTTTACAATAACATCACTTACAGTTGACCGGGGCAGCTGTAGCAGAGCAGAAATTTTACAAACTAACTTTTTGCAAAGGTGGCATCCTATGACGGTGCCACGCTGAAAGTCACTGAGCTCTTCAGTAAGGCCATTCTACTGCCAATGTATGGAGATTACATGGCTGTGTGCTCCATTTTATACACCTGTCAACAACGGTGTGGCTGAAATATCCGAATCCACTAATTTAAAGGGATGTCCACATACTTTATATATATAGTGTATATAGCCTTGTTATTGTTATTTTATTGTGTTCCTATTCCATTTTTTATTTTCAGCAAATTGTGCTTACTTTTGAACTTTAGCATTGTTAGGAAAGGGCTCGTAAGTAAAAATGTCACGGTAAAGGCTACACCTGTTGTATTCGGCGCATGTGACAAATACAATTTAATTTGACACACACACACACACACAGAAACACTACAAACCCATTTCCTTCTAACCAAGTATCCTCTCAATCGTCTCTCAGCAACAGTCTTAACAAAACAAGCACCCTCATCATAATCGTAATCACATAATTATAGCATCGTTAGCATGATGTGCTAATCATACAGTGCAGATCCGATGGCATTAGCATAGTAAATGAACATCATTGTGTCTACAGAGGATGTAGTAATGGAATACTTGAGGTGAAGTGAGAAGTATGAATGTGAATAAGATATGATGTTGTTGTTTTCAATTCATATTGTTTTTTCAGTTTGCTTTGGTGGTTGTGGTGAGATTCAACAACAGGAAATGTACAACCACACACACACACACACACACACACACACACACACACACACACACACACACACACACACACACACACACACACACACACACACACACACACACACACACACACACACACAGGTCGTGCTGTTCTCTGTCCCTCTTTGCTTAGAAAGTCAAACCTAACCCTGACTCTCCATCTCTCTCTCTCCTTCTCCTCCCCGGCAACCATCCGTCTCCAAGGCCTTGCTCTTTTTTTATCCCTACAGCTTTTCATTTCTCTCTTTCTCGTTCCTTCGTTCCACAATATCCCTTTTCTCCTCTGTTATTGCTTTGTTTTCATGCCTCTCTCCTGCGCTCTATACATTTTTAAAATGGCCGCCGTCAGTATTGGATGTGTCATTCGCCTCACGGTCACGTTAGTTGTTGTCTCTGATTTGAGATCTAACACACACACACACACACACACACACACACACACACACACACACACACACACACACACACACACACACACACACACACACACACACACACACACACACACACACACCGCTCCGATATGAAACCTACAGGTAATAACCTGTTGGTTATTACGAATGTTATGGGCTGTGTTTGTCTGGTTTATATAGGGAGGTACAGGTGTAGGATCTTAATTTGATCACTCTTTTGTTAATGAGAATTTTCCTGTGGCCATGGAAATACAGATGAGCTTCGTGATTTACAGAAATTGACTGTAAACCCACACTAACAAACAGTTATATTAACAGTTTTCCACTTTTCATGTAGCCTTATTTTGACCAGCTAATAACCTAACCACCAATCAAGCAACATTATGGATGAAACGTTCAAATCCTGTTGCTGCAGGATTGTTTTGCTGCGACAATACAAGTCAAAATAAGATCCTACACCTGTACAAAGAGACCTCAAGCAGCAGGTTGGTCACAAGAAAGAGACGTCGATTTCAGACGTTTGAAAAGGTCCTGAGGACGTCAGTGCTCACCAAAACACTCAACAAAACAACAGCACTGGGCTTGAACTAACGAGGCTCAGAGCAAGCTGCTTATACCACTGTACCACAGCAGTTCACAATGCTCTAACAAGCAGAGAGATTACTTGATGATACTTGATGGAAACAGTTCATTGTTAAAATAAATACATGTTTAAACTTTCCCCAAACCATAACCACTCAGAAATAATACCTCAACTTAACCCTGTGACTTGTTTCTGTTTCTTGTTTTTAATACTCCCCTTTTCATGATATCCAATTGCGATCTTGTCTCATCGCTGCAACTCCCCAACGGGCTCGGGAGAGGCGAAGGTCAAGTCATGCATCCCCCGAAACATGACCCGCTTCTTAACACCCGCCTGCTTAACCTGGAAACCAGCTGGAGGAAACACCATTTAACTGACAACCACAGTCAGCCTGCAGGCACCCAGCCCACCACAAGGAGTCGCTAGAGCACGATGAGCCAAGTAAAGCCCCCGCCGGCCAAACCTTCCCCGAACCCAGACGACACTGGGCCAGTGGTGCGCCGCCCTATGGGACTTCCGGTCACAGACAGTTGCGACACAGCCTAGGATCAAACCGGGTCTGTAATGACGTCTAAAGCGCTATGGTGCAGTGCCTTAGACCGCTGCGCCAGTCGGGAGGCCTGAGTTCTTTCTATTTTAACCCTGTAACCACTGAATTAATGGGTCCAAAATGGACGTTCATCCATTGTTATAATGTTGAAGGAGAGACAACATGGCAGGAATGTACTCAGGGAGTAATGACATACAGACTGTTCTAAGCAAATAGAAGTCATCAGTCCTATGACCATTTCCTTCTCCATCCATCCCTCTCTCTCTCTCTCTCTCTCCCTCTCCCTCTCTCTCTCTCTCTCTCTCTCTCTCTTCCTCCTGTCTCTCTCCTCCT
>NW_021823509.1:596580-598970 GCF_901001165.1 Salmo trutta | reverse complement strand
CTATACTCTGTCTGTCTCTAGATTCTAACACCCTGGTTAACATGCAGGCCAGACAGACCCCTGTGTAGTTACTATACTCTGTCTGTCTCTAGTTTCTAACACCCTGTTAACAGGGAGCTGGCCAGACAGACCCGTTGTTACTATAACTCTGTCCGTCTCTAGTTCTAACACCCTGTTACAGTGAGCTGGCCAGACAGACCCCGTAGTTACTATACTCTGTCTGTCTCTAGTTCTAACACCCTGTTAACAGTGAGCTGGCCAGACAGACCCCGTAGTTACTATACTCTGTCTGTCTCTAGTTATAACACCCTGTTAACAGTGAGCTGGCCAGACAGACCCTGTAGTTACTATACTCTGTCTGTCTCTAGTTCTAACAGCCTGTTAACAGTGAGATGGCCAGACAGACCGTGTAGTTACTATACTCTGTCTGTCTCTAGTTCTAACACCCTGTTAACAGTGAGCTGGCCAGACAGACCCTGTAGTTACTATACTCTGTCTGTCTCTAGTTCTAACACCCTGTTAACAGTGAGCTGGCCAGACAGACCCTGTGGTTACTATACTCTGTCTGTCTCTAGTTCTAACACCCTGTTAACAGTGAGCTGGCCAGACAGACCCTGTAGTTACTATACTCTGTCTCCTCTCATACATAGTGTAGGAACTGAAGCTACATTTATCAAGACAGGAGGCTAGGGGGAAATGGACATACAGGAGTAGACACACATTTGAAATTCTTTCACACACCAACACATGTATACACACGCACACACACACACACACGCACGCACGCACGCACACACGTACACACACACACACACACACACACACACACACACACACACACACTGACAGCAAGCAGACTGAGCAGAGGCCGTCCTGTCATGTAGGCATGGTTTGTGGGTAATGCGCTCTGACATCAGAGTTGGAATAGGTTGTGAATGAAGTGCAATTGCTTGTGTGTGTTGCAGCCTGTGGTGTGGAGACGTCCAACAAGTGAGGCGGTTGGTAAAGAAGCTCAAACTGACCTTGACAGTGAAATATTGATGGAGTTAGGATCCAAATACACTTGGGGAGACAGTGAATTAAAGTTTTCCGTGCTTCATCACGCACACACACTTTTCAGTGTTTTATCTTCTGAGATGAATATATATGATGATGTGGAGTTGGATCGGTGCCGACTTTGAGTCGAAAACAGAAACAGACTCATGATCCCAGAATAATGATTAAGGCTTTGGAGTACAGAATAAGTAGGCTGTCTTAAAACAAACGGTCTATAATAATACATTTCAATTCCTACATTCCTTCTCTTACGCCTTCTCTTTCTGCCATAAACATTGTACTATATCAGTACCATGACCAGGACCATACTATATCAGTACCATGACCAGGACCATACTATATCAGTACCATGACCAGACCCATACTATATCAGCACCATGACCAGGACCATACTGTATCAGTACCATGACCAGCCCATACTATATCAGTACCATGACCAGACCCATACTATATCAGTACCATGACCAGGACCATACTATATCAGTACCATGACCAGGACCATACTATATCAGTACCATGACCAGGGCCATACTATATCAGCACCATGACCAGGACCATACTACATCAGTACCATGACCAGGGCCATACTATATCAGTATCATGACCAGGGCCATACTATATCAGTACCATGACCAGGACCATACTATATCAGTACCATGACCAGGATCATACTATATCAGCACCATGACCAGGACCATACTCTTCTTGGACCAAATAAATACAATAGCTCAGAATCTTCTTGGACCAAATAAATACAATAGCTCAGAATCTTCTTGAACCAAATAAATACAATAGCTCAGAATTGGGATTAACATTATAATCATTCATTCATATCAGTACCATGACCAGGACCATACTATATCAGTACCATGACCAGGACCATACTATATCAGCACCATGACCAGGACCATACTCTTCTTGGACCAAATAAATACAATAGCTCAGAATCTTCTTGGACCAAATAAATACAATAGCTCAGAATTGGGATTAACATTATTCTTGGACCAAATAAATACAATAGCTCAGAATCTTCTTGGACCAAATAAATACAATAGCTCAGAATTGGGATTAACATTATAATCATTCATTCATATCAGTACCATGACCAGGACCATACTATATCAGTAACATGACCAGGACCATACTATATCAGCACCATGACCAGGACCATACTATATCAGTACCATGACCAGGACCATACTATATCAGTACCATGACCAGGGCCATACTATATCAGCACCATGACCAGGACCATACTATATCAGTACCATGACCAGGACCATACTATATCAGCACCATGACCAGGACCATACTATATCAGTACCATGACCAGG